>NC_086449.1:69361525-69584025 GCF_028390025.1 Pseudophryne corroboree | reverse complement strand
TCCCTGTATAATACCATTTATTAAAAACCTTGTGCGGGAGTCTTTCTAACTCGAAATTCAATGTCATTAGGGAGTTTACAGTGTATAAACCCCTCTCTATCCCAGCACAGTGTTGTGATTATATACATTTTAATATCAGATTGAGTCTAAGTTATCTGATCTCTTTCAGTATAACAGGAATATTTATTCAATTTAAAGTAAGAGGAAGATACAGTATTCAGTGTGTAGAACCATGAGCAGTTTTAGCCTCAGTAAAGAATTGGGAAGTAGGAGAGAAAGGTGGAATGAAGAACAGGGATCATTATTTAGTAATGCCCATATTAATAATAAACAGAGCCATTGGATGGAGAATTTAGTAGAGTTGAAAAACCTACTCTATAAACAAACTAAGGCACATTGGAGTAAGATGACATTCGAAAATTATATCAAATTTGAAATGACACCAAGAGGCCTTAGACCAAAATTATTCCCATCATTTGAACTAGATGAAGATCTGAAGGAGTGGGAAGGGGCACTCCTAAAATGCTCCAGAAATCTCATTGACATTTTGATAAAACATGATACAAAACAACTGGAACATTGCTCTAAGGAAATAGACAAAATTGGCGAGAAGCTCAAAATTCCTGAAAAAGATGAAGAAATTCAGAAGATGTATGAGAAATACAAAAATGATCTTGACAGATTTGAAAATGGACTTATGGAACGAAAGAGAAATAAATTCCTTAGGGCAGAGGTTCCCAAACTGTGTGCCGTGGCACCCTGGGGTGCCTCGGGACACTTGTAGGGGTGCCCTGGTTTGGTGGTCCAGGACCAATTCAAATTATTCATAGTCAATATAATAGGCAAAACCAGTGCTGGTGGCTGCCAGTCATAAAATATGTGGCCAAACAGAAGCAAATCTTGTCACTCATCACACAACTGACCTTAATGATGACATATAAATGCCATCTACTTAATGTAATATTTCTTTCTAAATTTCTCAATCAGAAATTTTTGGCCTAGGGGTACCGTGAAAAAAAAATCTGATATTCTAGGGCGCCGTGATTCAAAAAAGTTTGGGAACCACTGCCTTAGGGATAAGAATGATTATATTCATAATACTGTCTACAAATGGAATCTCAAACCAAGGAGGAGAGAGCTGGAGAATTCAATCAATTACAGCTCCTCAGAATTAGAGTCATCTGAAGGGGAAGGGGCAAGTAATACATCTAGAGACAAATGGCAACGGGCCCATTTTTTAGGACTTGGTCCCAACCCCAGGGAAGGAGATAGCGGACCAGACGATCTCAGAAGACCAGACGGGGAGGCAGGAAACATCCGAAAAAAAGATGGGAGAGATTGGAAGAGATACCCACAGAGAACGAGACGAGCCTACAGGAGAATAGAACAGCTGATGATTTACAAATCCTTAATCTCACAAGTAAAACATTAAGTCCAGTCCAATTGAAACTTCTGTCTAAAGGTTTGCGCTTCTCACCAGTACACCAAATTGACCAGTTTGAGGTCCAAAAGGAGCTATGCTTATATGCTAGGAAGCTACTATTGAAGAAATTCCATAGCAATAGAGAAAGAGTACAAGATCATATACCAGACACAGATCAAGGAATTTTATCCGTCCTCAGTGTGGAAGAAAGACAAGCTTTATTAATTTTGGAAGAGATGGCAGATAATTTGGAAACAACACAAGAAGATAAATTCTCCACCGCAAGACCTATTCTGAAGAAGAAATCGTCATTTTTTCCCAATCCACAAATCTGTCCCCAAGTACGTGTATTCATAGACTTGGTTTCCCAGGAACTCGACAGGATTTTTGCCCAAAGATGGATGAACAATGTCAGTAGAGAAGAACAGAAATCCCTGGCAGAAATTACTAGCTGGGATGACGATGTTATAAAACCCTCAGACAAAGGGGGGAACATTGTCTTGTGGAGCAAGGAAGCATACCTCAAAGAGGCATATAGGCAACTACCCGATGCCTCCACGTATAAGAAATTAATTTTCAATCCGACTGCCAACTACCAAAAACAATATGATACCCTTATTGCGAATGCCCTGAAAGATGTGATCATCACAAAATCGGAAGCGGAATTTCTAGATGTTAAGGATCCTAAGACACCCACTTATTACATGTTACCAAAGGTGCATAAACACAGAGAATCACCACCTGGAAGGCCCATAATATCAGGAATTGAAAGCTTGACAGAAAAAGCTAGTGTGTTTGTAGATAAGCATCTCATACCCTTTGTCTTAGAACTGCCTTCACATACCAGAGATTCTATGGATGTACTAAATAAATTGGAAAACATGGATCTCCCACCAAACACATGGCTGTGCACCTGTGATGTGGAATCATTATACAAGAGTATTAACCACAGTACAGGAATTAAAGCAGTTGAATATGTTCTGAATATGAGGAGATACGATGAGTTCAACAGCTTCATTTTACAACTACTAGAATTTATTCTAACAAAGAACTTCTTCCTTTTTGATGATAAATACTTCCTGCAGGTCTGGGGCACAGCCATGGGGAGTACGTGTGCCCCGACGTATGCCAATTTATATCTTGGCTGGTGGGAGAAAGAGTGGGTGTTTAACCACACCAATGAAAAATATACAAATCATGTCATAGGGTTCATAGACGATATTCTCATCGTCTGGGAAGGGGAACGAACGTTATTTGAAGAGTTCATGTCAGTTCTCAATGATAATGAATTTAACTTGAGACTGACATTTGACATTCATTTTCAAAGTGTCACGTTCTTGGACCTCACCATCACCAAAACGGAGGACGATAAAATTGTAACAGACATCTTCCGCAAGGCTACAACCACTAACAGCATCCTACATCACAGTAGCTCACATCTCCCAGCTACTTTGAAGGGTATGCCAAAGGGTGAATATATCAGATTGAGAAGAAACAGCTCTGAGGATACCACCTTTCACAAAAGAGCAGAAGAACTCAAAAATCTATTGGAAAAAAGAGGGTACCAAAGGAAAACTCTGGAACGGGCATATAACAATACCAAAACTATGCCAAGAAGTGACCTGTTGACACTGAAAACGAAGACCACAGAAGAGAGTCAGACCAGGTTCATAAGCACGTATTGTAAGGAATGGAAAAGTATCAATCAAGCTCTACAGAAGCATTGCCATGTCCTGATGACAGATGAGGACCTTAAGAAAGAAATTGGAAGTAGAATCCAAACAAGTTTGAGAAAATCTCCCAATTTACGAAACAAACTAGTGCGCAGTCATTTTGTTGGAATAAAGAAACAAGAACCGCCGGCACAAGGGTGCTATCAATGTGGAAAATGCAAAGCCTGTAGTTTCATACAACCAACCAAAACGTATTCCAACAAATACAGTGATGCTGTCAAAATTTGTGGTTTCATTAACTGTGCCACACAAGGAGTCATTTATTGCCTGACTTGCCCTTGTGGGCTAAGATATGTTGGCATGACCAAAAGGCAGTTTAAAAAGCGAATATTTGAACATGCAAGCCATATTAAAAATGCGCAACGAGATCATGCTAATATGAAGCAACTCACAAGTGTTGCTAGACAGTTCAGGAGAAGACATGATAGTGATCCCACAAAGATGAAATTTTTTGGACTTGAGAAAGTGGAAATGGGGATAAGAGGTGGCAATATCACCAAGGAGCTCCTGAAGAGAGAGTCTAGACAGATCTTTTTACTCGACAGTCTTACACCATCAGGGCTTTACGAGGCAATACTGTATTCAGCTTTCCTGTAAATCCAAAAAAAAAGGGGGGCCTCACGAATCCAGCTATAGGGGTCTAACCATTGAACCAATATCCATGTAATTGCGAATATGTTTATTCGGATATGGGGTATGTAACATCATGTTAAAAGTATAAAATAAAAAATCCTGCTCCTCCTCGAAGGAAAAGATAAAGGCATTAAGAAATAGGTTCCATATAACCAATATATACTTACCTCAAGTGTACCTACTTACCTTAAGCTTATAAGTACTCACCTGAGCCTATACAAGGAGAGGCAAATTAACAAAAGCCCTGAAATGAGAATTCAGTTTTTGATTGATGGTACCTAGCGATAGTGGCCGTAAATATGAAGAATGTGATATGTAGAGGCGCCACAAAATGTCTTGACATATAATTAATATATACTTACCGGTAGCCTATAAAACAAAATAGTAAATAATTATCAGATTTGTTATAGAAGGTTGCATAACGATAAAGTATTTAGTGGCATTAAATTATCATAGGTCTCCTGAAAACTGAAGTCAGTGAAAATAAAATTTAAAATACAAAATTTCTATCCATGAGAGGAAAGATTGATATTTCTACTTTTCCCTTCCCTTTCCCCCCTTATTTTTCCCCCTCCTCCCCTATTTTCTCTTTTGAGTAAACTAATGTATCTCTATGATCTAGAATATGGGAGGAATACAGAAAAAACAGGACATGAAGTGCATGAAAAATAAAAAATATATAAAATACTGTATAATACAATTTGACACATTCACCTTCACATGACCATAGAATAATTTTATTTATATAGTCATACTTTTAACTGCAATAATATTATTGCTCTATTCACGGTCACATTATATTTGATGATTTATACACTCTATATGTATTAAACAACTCTGTAGGATCACTCACTTTATTCAGTCACGTTATTTATTTACTTATCAATTTATATAGAGCACAAAAGCAGGACACAGTTTGGTTTTTCACATTTTTATTTGATCACTGTCACTTTATTTTACTCACTTTCATTTTGTTTCTCATTTTTGTAGCTTACTAAATTACAATGAATCACTCACTTTATTATTTAATATAATACAATTCCTGATACATATAATATAGGTATGTAGCTATTTTTACCTCTTTGATTCCCTTATAAATAATCATTTAACACTGAGAGATAATGGATATATAATAGTACACCAATGTAATTTAATGTAAAATGAATTGTTACTAAGAATTAATTAAATCCAAGATTCAGCAATATAACATATAATATTCTTTTTGATACCTATTAACTGAATTAATATCTATGGGACTCATCCTACAGATTATATATTCATCAGATTGCAGGGCGTTTTATTTGCCCAGGATCAAGTTGTTGTAGGGAATAATAGATGAGGAGTGAGCGCCGCAGGTGGCTGTAATTAGCGGCTATTGTAGAGCCGCTCAGTGAGCGGTAATGAAGGGAGAAGAGGAGACGCGATGCAGCTGACAGCTAATAGCGGCCGCTGACAGCACACTCATTAGGCTTAACGGACAGGGATTTGAATTCCCTGTCTGTATAAGGGATTGGCTCAGTATAATTTTGCTCTCCTAGGATTGGCTATTAGCAGCCATAAATAAGCTTCCTGAGGCGGGCGCTCAACACTATAGCCCTGACGAAGCTTAGTAAAGTGAAATGCGCATTGGCATTGCTATGCTCTGTCTATACTGTCTCAATATGTGCATTTAAATCCTGTGAATATATGATTACACCTAACTAACTAATAATAGAAAGGGTTACTAGGGGGTTACTGAATAATGCTGGCAATATATAAGTGTATTAGGATAGAACCATTCCCCAATATCAGTTCCTGATTAATTTAATTACATGTGGGCAATGTGGATATCTGTGGCCCGTTTTCCCTGCTAGGACAGCTACTTAAGGCAGCAGTGAGACCTATATCCAATTGTTGGTAACTCATATATAATCTGTTGAGTTAAAATAAATGGTCTCAAGCACAATTATTTATATCTACACTGTCTAGAGCTATGGGTGCATACACACGGTGAGATTCGGACTTATCCGATTCTCACCGTGCGACAGGGGGCCGGGTCGGCACTTAGCCAGTATCGCAAGCACATAAAGAGTGTGCTTGCGATGCTGGCTATGTGCGATTTTGGCTAAGTGTCAATCTTGACTATCTCTTCTATAGAGATAGTCAGGATTGACTTGCCTGCACAGCCTATTTTTTCGGCCGATGCCGACCGCGCGGGGCCGCGCATCGGATCGGGATCGCAAGGCGACTGTCACCTTGCGATCTGCACTATCTTTTCTTCCGATTCTGACTATGGTATCCGGACTCCAGGTCGACAGCACAAAGGTCGACACACTTTAGGTCGACACCAATTGGTCGACACACATTAGGTCGACAGGGTCAAAAGGTCGACAGGGTCAAAAGGTCGACAGGAACAAGGTCGACATGGAAAAAGGTCGACATGAGTTTTTCATGATTTTTTTCTTTTTTTGAACCTTTTCATACTTAACGATCCACGTGGACTACGATTGGAACGGTAAAGTGTGCCGAGCGAAGCGGTAGCGGAGCGAAGGCACCATGCCCGAAGCATGGCGAGCGAAGCGAGCCATGCGAGGGGACGCGGTGCACTAATTCGGGTTCCCGGTCACTCTACGAAGAAAACAACACCAAAAAAACATAAAAAACTCATGTCGACCTTTTTCCATGTCGACCTTGTTCCTGTCGACCTTTTGACCCTGTCGACCTTTTGACCCTGTCGACCTAATGTGTGTCGACCAATTGGTGTCGACCTAAAGTGTGTCGACCTTTGTGCTGTCGACCCTGAGTCCCAGACCCCTGACTATATAGTCAGAATCGGAAGAAAAAAATCGTACCGTGTGTACACACCTTAAGTCAGTTATATGTATAAATAATTACATTCATTGAACTGCTGCTTGTGTAAAGAAAAAATACAAGACAATAGCAACTGAAACTGTTGGATAGTCATCAAAAGTGCTAGAAGGATAAAGATCCACATCCACTTGGTTCTTGATTAACAAAGCCTGACGAATTCAGCATAAGATAGTAGCAGTCATTGTTCAGTGCTGAACATATATTATCATCCAGGAATTGGAAGCGGGATTATATCTTAAACTGCAGTGTTCATGAGGGGAGATGCACAATATTTTATTTGCTTAAAATATTCACTGTGGGGGGCCTATATAGTGTCAGGAAGTTGGATCCGCTTCTTAGGCACTATTCCTCAAAAATCTAGTTAGAATAAGCTCACAACAGATACAATTAGTGCATAAGTCAGTGTGCATCAGCCTATCAATGAGAAGCAGAAAATCCTACGCCATTCAGTAATTTAGAAAAAGAATAAAGCTCACATTGCAGCATTGTTTCAAACAGCTTTATTCAATAAGCAACAAATGTTACATTTTGATTACTGAAGTAATAATTGTGCTAACAGCATGTAAACATTGTTGCCTTTGTAACCCTCTCTGCATATTACTGGCTATAACAGTCAGTAAACATTTAAGGACCTCTAATCAAACATCACAGGTATTACAAGAAAAACAAAACTAGGACTCCGCAATTCACTCTGATATGGATATTTATTATCACATAAAATTAATCCCTAAAAACACATATAATCACATACAATACTAGATGCCGGCCAGCATTACATAAAAATTGTAATATGAACCCAATAGATATATTGTTAATGGGTATAATAATAGAGGATATATTACTTGATTATACTAAATGTGCCTACTACACTTTATATCCTAAAATGATACGCTAAAAAATAATGAACCATTAATCACTTTCTCTTGAGTAAGTAGGCAGGGCCGGTTCTGACGCTCTGAGCGCCCCGGGCGGAAATAGGGGGCGTGGCTTCGTACAGGGGGCGTGTCTTTATGCCCCCTGTACAGACTGATATGATGTGCGGTGCGCGATGACGTCATCGCGCACCGCACAGCAAAGGTCCTCTCCACGAAAGGAAACTAGACGTAGCGCCTAGTTTCCCTTTGTGGAGAGGACCTTTGCTGTGCGGTGCGCGATGACGTCATCGCGCACCGCGCAGTAAAGGACCTCTTCAAGAAGGGAAACTAGACGCGTACGCGTCTAGTTTCCCTTCAAAGCAGCAGCGGGGGGCAGCAGGGGGGCAGCAGGCGTGCAGCGGCAGCGGGGGGCACACAAAGCAGCAGCGGATCTTGCCCTGGTGCGGCGCCCTCCGGATGGCGCCCTGCGCCCTCTGGTAGGGGGCGCCCCGGGCAAAAGTCCTGCTTGCCCATGGCAAGATCCGCTACTGTAAGTAGGAGTAAGCAGCGGACACACTAACGGGCCGGCCGGCCGCAGGCATAAGATACCCCACTGAGGTTGGGAAGAGCAACACGCCGCAGTAATAAACCCGGAGGCTCCAGATAAGGCTATTACCAGCCGGGAGGGGTTCATCTAAGAACATTGCTCAGGCATAGTATTATAACTCTGAAAAATCGGAATGCTATGATTGCTTGATAAGAGGCTTTAATCGTGCATGATCTGCCTAGCTAAACGGCAGAAGCCCAAAATGTGGATAATGCGGTTCTAAGTGCATAATTGAATGTGGATGTCTTTTAATTGAGGAGAGAGACTTTCTGGTTCGGACTGAGCTATTCATTGAATTTATGCTGGGACAGAATATCACTATCTAAAAGGAAAAAATACCTGGCATGGTCGCAGGTTATAAACCATAAAAAAGCGCTGGACAAACCTATTTTGGTTTAAATCTATTGGAAGTGATATAATTAATATTTCAAGAGAAAGTGATTAATGGTTCATTATTTTTTAGCGTATAATTTTAGGATATAAAGTGTAGTAGGCACATTTAGTATATTCAAGTAATATATCCTCTATTATTAGACCCATTCACAATATATCTATTGGGTTCATATTACAATTTTTATGTAATGCTGGCCGGCATCTAGTATTGTATGTGATTATATGTGTTTTTAGGGATTAATTTTATGTGATAATAAATATCCATATCAGAGTGAATTGCGCAGTCCTAGTTTTGTTTTTCTTGTAGTTCTATAATAAGGGTTAAAACCAAAGACCCTTTTGGGATTGCTGCATTCGTCTGAAGTCAGTCACAGCGCCAGGTGTTTTTTGTTCTCTATTTGATCACAGGTATTAGATTAAATTACAGAATAAAGACAACGCATTAGCTTTTATCATTTCTTTTAAAATATCTATATTCACGTTATTTATTTTTCTTCACACGTTTTTTCCTGTCTCTAACTATTTTAAACTTCACTCTACATGACCCCTTAAGAGTAAGGGGACATATAATACATCACATGTGATGCCAATAAAATATATCAACATCACATATGGGTATTGGAACTTCTTCTTTATTTTTATAAGATTATTAATAAAATTACAAACAAGTTATTTCTATTAAGGAAAATATTTTTCATGTAAAGGAATGAGTGCTGCTAATAAAAGTTGATTTCTTTTCTCTTTGTCGTAGATCTAGAAACCATGTCGGCCTACTTACGGTCCACCAATAGTGGTCGACTTAGACAGTGTCGACCTAAGTGTGGTCAATCTAAAGACCGGATCCCCATTAACCAGCAGGGAGGAACAAGAAGCAGGGCCGCAATACAAGAGCTTATCTCGGATACTCCTCTGGGCGTAAATCAACGCAAGGGCTATCTCAGCCATATTCATTCCAGGAATGGAAAGTTGGGAGGTGGACTTCTGCAGCAGGCATGACCTCCATCTGGGGGAATGGGGCTTTCACCCTTGGGTGTTTTCAACAACTGGTTCACTGGTGGGGCTGTCTGCAGATAGACCTGATGGCTTCTCGTCTTAACAAGAAGCTCTGTTGTTACTGTTCCAGAACAAGGGATCCGCAGGCTTCAGCAGTGGATGCTCTTATGGCACTGTGGACTTGCCAGTTCATGTAGCTGTTTACTCCAATCCCTCTCCTTCCCAGAGTTCTAAAAATCCTCAAAAGGGAAAACGTACAGTGAATTCTAATTGCCCCGGATTGGCCTCGACGGGCCTGGTATGCGAACCTCCTGGCCATGTCTCTAGAGGAACCCTGGCCTCTACCTCTTTTCAACGATCTTCAACAAGGCCCATTCATCTATCCAGACTTACTGCAGCTTCTTTTGATGGCTTGGAGGTTGAAAGGGAGATTCTAGCTAGGAAAGGGCTTTCTTCCAGGGTTATCACAACTATGGCCCAAGCAAGGAAGGTGGTTACGTCTAAACATTACCACCAAATCTGGATGAAATATGTTTCGTGGTGTGATGGTAGAAAATACTCTCCTGTGGATTTTCAACTTGGCCATTTTCTGCTCTTCCTTCAAGCAGGTGTGGATATGGGCTTACAAATAGGCTCCATCAAAGTTCAGATTTCAGCTCTCTCCATCTTCTTCCAGAAACAGCTGGCTTTATTTCCGGAAGTACAAACATTCCTGAAGGGTGTTCTTTGCACTTAACCACCCTTTGTCCCTCCCATGGCTCCGTAGGATCTCAATGTGATCCTGACTTTTCTCCAGTCGGACTGGTTTGAACCCTTACACAGGGTTAGCTTGAAATATCTTACTTGGAAGACTGTCATGTTACTGGCTTTAGCCTCTGCAAGATGTGTGTCAGAATTGGGGGCGTTATCCTGTAAGAGCCCGTATTTGATATTTCATGAGAATAGGGCAGAGCTCAGGACTCGACCACAGTTTTTGCAGAAAGCGGTATCGGCTTTTCACATTAATCAACCAATAGTGGTTCCGGTACTATCTGACACATCGGTTGCTCCAAAGTCCTTGGACGTTGTGAGGGCATTAAGGATTTACGTCAAGAGGACAGGACAGCTCATCACAGAATGTCTGACTTGCTTTTTGTCCTTTATGACGTTACCACGATTGGATGTATTGCTTCTAAGCAGTCCATTGCTCGATGGGTCAGGTTGAGCATTTAACAGCCCAATTCTTCTGCGGCATTGCCTTTGCCGACTTTTATTCAGGACCACTCCACAAAGTCAGTGGGTTCTTCCTGGGCTGCTGCTCAGGGCGTCTCAGCCTTACAGTTGTGCTTAGCTGGTACTTGGTCTGGTTCGAACACGTTCGTGAAGATATAGAAGTTTGATACCTTGGCAGGTGATGACCCGTAGTTTGGTCAGGTGGTTTTGCAGGGGTCCCGTCACTCTCCCACCCGTTCTGGGAGCTTTGGGACTTCCCCATGGTGCTAATCCATGCCAGTATCCCCTAGGATGTTAGAGAAAATAGGAATTTAATACCTACCGGTAATTCCTTTTCTCTTAGTCCATAGGCAATACTAGTCGCCCGCCTCAGTGCTTTGTTTTCTGGCTTACCTGTTTGTAAGTTATTTTTTGTTGGGTCTGTTGTTGCTGTTCCTTGTTCCGGTTAGCGTTGCTCCCCTTCGTTTTGGGTAGCAATGCTACTTTGTTATTGTTTTGGTTCGTTACCTCACCGCTTTTTCCGTCTCCTCAGGCACAGTTTTCGTAGACTGGGTCTGCAGGAGGAGGCATAGGAGGAAGGGACCAGCACACACTACTGATTTCTTAAAATGGGCCTAATCTATACCCCATGGTACCAATCCATCCAAGTATCCTCTATGGCCTATGAGAAAAGGAATAACCGGAATGTATTAAATTCCTATTTTTACACTGCAGTTAACATTTCAGTTTGAACACACCCCACCCAAATATAACACATTCTGCACATGGTATATCTGCCCTCTCTCCCCTCTCCTGCAGTGCACATTGTTTTGCCCATTAGAGAGCAGATTTGCTGGTGTGATCAGGTCTGAATTAAGCCCAAAGACAGGAAAGGTCTGACCAGCGTGCTTGAGGACATTTTCCCTCTGGGACAGTCTCATTATTAGGAGCTAGCATTGCAATATAACAGACAATGGTGAGGGTGTTGCCATTACTGAACTATGTAATCTACAGCTGGACTGCTCACCCATGTGCTGGGACTAGCAGACGGAAGCTTCCTATCCAGTAGAGAATACCAGGAGCTTCTCTAAGTACTGGGATTCTTTCTATCACAGCCAGAGCTTTGAGTACTGGATATTTCTACAGGAATCTTGCGCACTGCCATGTTTTATCTTACAGGTCTTGTCTGTGCTCAGATACATCAGTTTTTTTCCCTTGTACCTTTTTGTTGCTGCCTTCTCTCCCTCTATTTTGAAAACTAATACCTTTTCCACTACAGTAGCACGGGTCGCAGCCGTGTCGCCTGACACGGCTGCAACCAGTGCTACAGCCCCCCAATGACCGCGCTCACCAACCCGGCAATTGCCGGGTTGGTGACGCAGCAGTGGCGGTGCTGGGAGATCACAGGCTAGCTACATGGGTAGGATTCCCGGATCACTTGATCCGGGAATTTGCCGGGGAACCTTTTTCCACTAGGGAAAAACATGGGTAAATGCGCACCCCCAGCGTATTTACCTATGTTCTAAAAAGCTAGTGGAAAAGGGGTATTAGATTTATATTGTAAAATGGTGCAACTAAGAAACTGATCAGCTGTATCCCATAATAACTTATCCTTATAACATATTTTAGCTTGCAGACTAGCCTGCTAATAGCTGATATCTGGTTACTATGGGTAACACATTCTTGTTTTTCATGCCATGCTATTAAATAAGTCCCTACTAGACCAAATTGTGTAACAGGCAAATAGTAAAGATCATTCATAATACATTCTTTTAAACAAGTGTTAAATGAAAAGTATACATAATACTATGATATAGTATATAGTGATCCATTTCCGAGAGAGCTTTCCTCCACATAGACTGAAGGACATGTTCAAATAATTTGTAATAACAATTGATGAATAAAAACTGATCTGGATAAATGTTTTCTTTTTTTGTTTTTTATATAATACATTATTATTGGTTTAAGCAGTAGTAATGAATAATATACAATCAACAGTGACACAAATAGAGATACATAAGTATTATACCGAATGTGAGACCGGACACTCGATTAATCAAATAGCCAAATTGGGGGGGGGGGGGACGAGAATCAAACAGGGACAAACAGATGTAGTACATCAGGTATTACAGCTACAGAATATAAAATGGTACAATTTCAAATGAAATCACGGATCTATGTTGTCTCCAGGTGAACACAGAACCGATAAGTCTACAGGGTCACTATAAATAGTGTGCTGTCCCTGACTCTCCTGATATTCGTTCCATTTGAACCAATTCATGTGTGTTGAAGATGCTGATTAATATTTGCAATTGGCTGTTTCAAATACATAATATTTATGGATTTTAGTCACAATAAAACGTATACAAGGTATGGAATCTGACTTGTGTGATAGCAGCTTTATTGGATATTAAAATGTCCTAAGAGATAGTCATCGCCTCTTAGAAGTTGTTGTGAAGAGTGATGGAATAAAGCCACTACAGGGTCAGCAGGAACAGTCACTTTCAACACATCTTCTATAAGAGAAAACTCCTCAGACCAGAGCGGCCGTAGCATTGTGCATTCCCAATATACATGATAAATAGTCCCTATGAAACCACAGTTCCTCCAGCGATGTCGGGAAGTAGAGGGCCATATGCTGTGTAGCTTATAAAGCATCTCAGAATGACTTAAGCATTTGGACATTTTAAAACAGGTATATGATATAGAATTCCATTCATCTTCACAAAGTACTCTAGATAGATCTTTCTCCCATTTGAGATGAGCCAGTAGTTTCCCATTTTGGGAATTCAACACGATTTCTCTTACGTCCTAGAGGATGCTGCGGTTCATATTAGTACTATGGGGTATAGACTGGTCCACCAGGAGCCATTAGCACTTTAAGAGTAATAGTGTGGGCTGGCTCCTCCTTCTCTGCCCCTCCTACCAGACTCAGTTTAGAAAATGTGCCTGGAGGAGCTGGTCACAGCTAGGGTAGCTCTACAGAGCTTTCCTGGAAAAAGGTTTTTTCTAAAGTTTATTTTTTTATAGGAGGCTGCTGGCAACAGCCTGCCTGCATCGAGGGACTGAGGGGGTGGGGAGCAGTGTCCGCCCTGCGGGGTCTTGAGCCACTGACTCCGCTGGCTGGACATTGAGCTCCAGAGGGGATGCTCACCCCGGCAGCCAGCCGCCACCCCCTTACAGAGCTGAAAGTGGTGAGTGAGTCACTGTCACCCTTTGCAAGCGGGGAGGTCAGTGTGAAGAGGGCGGCTTTAAGGGTAAGAGAGCGGTATTAACTGCGCCCCAGGATGGCTCAGCGGTACTGCAGTGGGGCGCCCTGAGCCAGCACAAAACCCTACACTGACCATTTCCAGCCTGTCTGGGTCCGCGGATCTCAGCCAGCAAACAGATCCTCAGGCCAGTATAATCTTGCAAGAGCGGGAAGACAGTGCCATTGAAGGGGCGGAGCTTCTCCTCAAAGCGCACCCAGCAATGTTCAGCACCATTTTCCTGCCTTCAGCTCACTGCCAGTGGATGAACAGGTCCCTCCAGAGCACCTCCAGCTATCTGTACGGTACCAGGGGGTTGTAGAAGGGAGGGGAGGTTGTGTCTTGGGGGGAAGATCTGTCTACCCAGTACCCTGTGTGTTTGTGGGGTGTTGGGTGTGTATGTGACAACATGTCTAGGGACACTCTCATATACTGCAGAGGATTTATCTTCAGAGCATTAAAAGGATAGGGGGAATGGGCTATGCTCTGCACTAGCTGGACAATTGATGATACCAAATTACAAAGAAAGAGCCCCGATCAATATCCGTCAGTAAGTCTGTCACTAATTACTGGATATTCGAGGGTGTAACCAGAGACCTTTGTACGAAAAAAGAAGAGGAAAGAATGTTTCTTTGTTATAGGATAGGATAATTTAAAATTTAACTTTTAATAGATCCATTAAGATAGTTCAAAAATATGAAATAAGACAATACAATACAACAAATATCACATTGATTACCTACAGTAAGTGAAATGATTAAAGTGAATTTTAAAACCAAGGCTCGCTACCTGTGTCGTATCTTTAATTCATTTGATTTTATTAGTGTAATAAGGATCACTACGGATCTAAATACTCTGGTATGATTGCTCAATATTCTGAATGCAATATAATAATAGAAATATAATCCGTCTATAAATTCAGTATCTAGACAGTTATCCAATATGTTTCCAGAGCGTTACTGTGTTACAGTAGATGCCGTATAGTAACTGATAGGAGTATAATGTTAACTGGTTCCCATACAGTATGCTATCTGGCTAATAGAGGTGTTCCTTCCCGGCTTCCAAAGAATTGAATGCTATCTTTGAAAAAGCATGGGAAAATCCGGAAAAGAAATTCCAGATCCCTAAGAGGGTCTTAGTTGCTTTTCCCTTCCCAGAAGAATACAGAAAAAAGTGTGAGTCTCCGCCGATAGTTGACGCCTCTGTCTCCAGGCTGTCCAAACAGATGGTATTACCAGTCCCTGGATCTACCGCGATGAAAGACTCGGCGGATCGCAAGGTGGATGCTACGCTAAAATCCTTTTACACGGTTTCAGGGGCCATACTGCGGCCTACTATAGCCTGTGCTTGTTAGGCGCCGGGGTCCGCTCGGCCGTGCGGCCCGGCGCCTAGCAACCAGGGACGCCGTGCGCGTTCAGCCGCCGGCTCCCTGGCAACGCTAAGACGCCGGGCGCACGGAGCCGCTTCTGACCTTAGCAACGGGGACGCCACGTGCAGCCGCGTTCCCCGTTGCTGGGTCTATTCTCATTACCCTGATTATGTGCTGGCCGTGCAGCATGCAAGCTGCACGGCATTTCTATTTGATTGTCCTGTCTGGATCTTGATTGGAGGGTGCCTGAATAAAGGCACCCTCAGGACTTCTTACAGACGCCGGTGATAGCTTCTTGTTTGCCTGTGTCTGCTGCAGAGAGTTCCCAGTCCCGGTCTATTCGGTTGTTCCTGTCCTCAGAGATCCTGTACTCGGAAGTTACCATCTGTTCCTGGAGTCTGACCGAGCACCTTTAAACATCTGGTGGTGTTCGTGAGTCGCGGCGCAGCCGTGTGTTGCGGCTTGTCCGCTTCTGTTTATTATTTTGTTTAATTGTGTTCTGGAGCTTTGCGGAGGATTCCGCTTCCACAGATCCACTCTGGTGTCCAGCAGTGCCGGATAGGAGTGTCGGATCAGTGGATCTTTGGTTGTCCTTTTCCCTGGCGGCTAGTCCGCACATACCTTTTGATTTAGTTAGTTAGCTTGTAACCCCTGGCCTGGTTGCTTAGTCAGAGGGCCCCTTGTTATCACCCTGTCTCGGACTTCCCCTTGTCTCCCATTAAGACCTGCGGGGGCATCGGGGTTGGGCAGACATAATCCGCCCTTCGAACGCGGCTGCCATGGGCTCAAGCAACCATAGTCTCGCAGGGGATTTCTGATAACACGGGCGAGACAACGGAGTTAGGGCGCCAGGGGTTACTAGGCTATCCCACAACCAGCTTATTTTCCTGTACTCAGATCCCTGCCATAAGATCTCCTTCGGTCTGGAGTACAGGAATCATAACAGTGCTTGGATTGCAAAAGCTATTGCCAGGTGGTCTATCACTCTGCAGGAGGAATCGACTACGATGGATAAAGGTGATGTTGATTTATTTTTACACCATATTCAGGATTCGGCAGGGTTCCTGGTAGATTCCATGAAGGACCTGGGTTCCATGGCTGCGGAGATCTCCTCCATGTCTGTCACGGCTCGCAAAGGTCTCTGGCTGCGCCAATGGTCTGCGGACGCCGAATCCAGGAAGAGCGTGGAGGTCTACCCTATACAGGTCAGGCTCTTTGGTGAGGCGCTAGATGCGTGGATTGCCACGGCTACAGCGGATAAGTCTCCTCCCCTCAGCGGCAACGGCTACGAAGAAGCCTTTTACACCGGCTATGTCACAGTCCTTTCAGCCCACGAAACCTAGAAAGAACAAGCCTTCGAACACCTTCCTGGGTGGTCGTGCTAAAGGAAAGAAGGCTGCTTCCGCTGGCTCCCAGAACCAGAAGCCCACTTCTGATACCCCAAAATCCTCAGCATGACGCTGGACAGCTAGGCCTGGTGGAAGGTCAGGTGGGGACGAGACTCCAGCAGTTCAGCCATGTCTGGGTGCCATCGAGGCCTGGACCATTGGGTACTGGATATTGTTTCAAGATCTCCCGCCTCACCATTTCTTCAAGTCAGAACAATTCTTCTGGACGCTATCCAAAAATTGGTGGTGTCCAGGGTCATTGTTCCAGTTCAGCCTCATCAGTGGAACAAAGGTTGCTATTCGAACCTTTTTGTGGTACCGAAGCCGGATGGTTCGGTACGGCCAATTCTGAACTTAAAATCTTTGAACCCCTACCTCAGGGAGTTCAAATTCAAAATGGAGTCTGAGAGCCTGCATCTCAGGTTTGACGGAGGGGGAGTTCCTGGTGTCACTGAACATCAAGGATGCGTACCTCCATATTCCCATCTGGTCTCTGCGTCAGGCATACCTCCGGTTTGCCCTGCTGGACGATCACTATCCGTTTTAGGCGTTGCCATTTGGCCTCTCCACAGCACCGAGGGTCTTCACCAAGGTGATGGCAGAGATGGTGGTTCTCCTGCGCAAGCAGGGGGTGAACATAATTCCGTATCTGGACGATCTTCTGATCAAGGCGTCGTCCAGGGAGAAGTTGTTGCAATCCATTGCTCTCACGACACATCTGCTCAGGGAGCACGGATGGATCCTGAACCTTTCCAAAGTCTCACCTGGAGGCTGTATTTCCTGGGAATGATCCTAGACACGGAAGTGCAGAGGGTGTTTCTGCCGGTGGAGAAAGCATTGGTGATTCAATCAATGGTCCGGGATGTCTTAAAGCCTACCCGGGTCTCTGTTCATCTGTGCATCTGCCTTCTGGGGAAGATGGTTGCCTCCTACGAGGCTCTACAATACGGAAGGTTTCATGCTCTGTCCTTTCAGCTGGATCTCTTGGACCAGTGGTCGGGATCTCACCTACACATGCACCAGAGGATCCGTCTGTCTCCGAAAGCCAGGATTTTGTTCCTCCGGTGGATACAGCTGCCTCATCTTCTGGAAGGCCAAAGGTTCGGAGTTCAGGACTGGATCCTTCTAACCACAGATGCAAGTCTTAAGAGGTTGGGGAGCAGTCACTCAGGAGGAAACCTTCCAAGGACGGTGATCGGATCAAAAATTCATTCTGCCCAGGGCTGCCATGTCAGGGGTGTCAAAAATCCTCCTCTGCTGACATCGCCACCGCGTACCTGTCTGCCCAATCTTCATTCCGGGCGTAGACAACTGGGAAGCAGACTTCCTCAGCAGGCACGATCTTCATCCGGGGAGGTGGGGCCTGCATCCGGAGGTGTTCGAGGGGGTAACCGGTTGGTGGGGGGTTCCTCACATAGACATGATGGCCTCCCACCTCAACAAGAAGCTACGGGGAGGCACTGTTCCAGGTCGAGAGACCCACAGGCATTGGCAGTGGACGCACTGGTAACACTGTGGGTATTCAGGTCAGTGTACGTGTTCCCTCCACTTCCTCTGATACCAAAAGTTCTTCAACTGGTAAGAAGAACAAAGGTCCTGACAATCCTCATTGCTCCGGACTGGACAAGGAGGGCTTGGTACGCAGATCTACTGGATCTTCTGCTGGAAGATCCAAGGCCATTACCTCTTCGGGAGGATCTGCTACCGCAGGGGCCGTTCGCTTAACAAGACTTAACCATGGCTACGTTTGACGGCATGGCGGTTGAACGCCAGATCTTAGCTTGGAAGGGTATCCCGAGTGAGGTCATTCCTACCCTGATACAGGCTAGGAAGGGGGTAACATCTAAACATTACCATCGCATTTGGAAAACATCTGTTTCTTGGTGTGAGTCCAAGAAGTTTCCTGGGGTGGAGTTTCACCTTGGACGTTTTCTCCTTTTCCTACAAGCAGGGGTGGATATGGGACTGAGATTGGGCTCCATCAAGGTCCAGATCTCTGCTTTGTCCATCATCTTCCAAAAAGAATTGGCTGTCCTCCCTGAGGTTCAGACCTTTTTGAAAGGGGTTCTGCACATCCAGCCTCCCTTTGTGCTCCCTGAGCAGATGTGTCGTGAGAGCAATGGATCGCAACAACTTCTCCCTGGACGACGCCTTGATCAGAAGATCATCCAGATACGGAATTATGTTCACCCCCTGCTTGCGCAGGAGAACCATCATCTCTGCCATCCTCTAGGATGTAAGAGAAAATAGGATTTTGGTTACCTACCGGTAAATCCTTTTCTCGTAGTCCGTAGAGGATGCTGGGCCAACGCTGCGTTTTCCATCATTGGTTTTATAGTTCAGTACTGCCTGGTTCCTAGGTAAGTTCTGTGTTGTTTACTGTCGCAGCGGTTGCTGAGTTGTTTCCGGCATGTTAGCTGGGTTTGACTGTTATGTGAGCTGGTATGAATCTCGCAACTATCTGTGTAATTCCTTCTCTCGAAGTATGCCGTCTCCTCGTGCACAGTTTCTAGACTGAGTCTGGTAGGGGGGGCATACAGGGAGGAGCCAGCCCACACTATTAAACTTTTAAAGTGCCAATGGCTCCTGGTGGACCCGTCTATACCCGATGGTACTAATATGGACCCCAGTATCCTTTACGGACTCCGAGAAAAGGATTTACCAGTAGGTAACCACAATCCTATTATTGATACCACTTTGTTATGCCCCCTCTGTGTTGGGAATAAGTAAGTCTAGAAAACATTAGTTTGGGGAAAGGGGGGATATCAGACGCCCTTCCAAGTTAAGCGTTCAACCAGCGACAGTTGCAGGTAATTGTTAAAATGTTTAGGAATCTCTAAAATTGGGAAAAGGGCGCTAATTTACCTGCTGAGAAAACATTCTGTAATCTCGAAAGGCCCACCGCATCCCATGAGTCAAGTTTTAAATTGGGAATGAGCCGAGCAATAGTCAGAATAGACAGGGCTGGGGCTGGCAACATGTACACAGGTGAAACTCAGAAAATTAGAACATTGTGCAAAAGTTCATTTATTTCAGTAATTCAACTTAAAAGGTGAAATGAATATATTATATAGACTCCTTACATGCAAAGTGAGATATTTCAAGCCTTTTATTTGTTACAATTTTGATTGTGGCTTACAGCTTAAGATGACCCCAAATCCAAAATCTCAGAAAATTAGAATATTACAAAAACACAATAAAAAAAGGATTTTAAATACAGAAATGTCGGCCCTCTGAAAAGTATAATCATGCATAATCACTCAGTACTTGGTTTAGGCCCCTTTTGCATGAATTACTGCCTCAATGTGGCGTGGCGTGGTTTCTCTCAGCCTGTGGCACTTCTGAGGTGTTATGGAAGACAAGGATGCTACAATAGCGGCCTTCAGCTCTTCTGCATTGTTCGGTCTCATGTTTCTCATCTCTCTCTTGGCAATGCCCCATAGATTCTCTATGGGGTTCAGGTCAGGTGAGTTTGCTGGCCAGTCCAGAACAGTAATCCCACGCTCACTGAACCAGGTTTTGGTACTTTTGGCAGTGTGGGCAGGTGCCAAGTCATGCTGGAAAATGAAGTCAGCATCTCCATAAAGCTTGTCTTCTGAAGGAAGCATGAAGTGTTCTAACATGTCCTGGTAGACGACTGCATTGACTCTGGATTTAATAAAGCACTTTGGACCAACACCAGCAGCGGACATGGCTCCCCAAATAAACACAGACTGTGGAAACTTCACCCTGGACTTCAAGCATCATGGATTGTGTTCCTCTCCATTCTTCCTCTATACTCTGGGACTTTGGTTTCCAAATAAGATGCAAAATTTGCTCTCATCAGAAAAGAGGACTTTGTACCACTGAGCAACAGAGCAGTTCTTTTTTTTCTTTAGCCCTAGTAAGACGATTCTGACTTTGTTGTTCAGGTGCGGCTTGACAAGAGAAATATGACATATGAAGGCCATGTCCAGGATCCTAATCCCAGCAAGCCACAATAATGTAAACACAGGTGCCTCCACACTTTTATGTGCACGGGCACCCACTAAGAGAATGGAGATTTAATAATGGTGAAGGCCGCTGCTCCTAATTATAAGGATAGTTGCATTCCTTATGATAGACGTAAACACACTAATTGCTGGGGAATAACTCCCTGCAAAAAAACCGGAGAGCTGCCATGGGACTTGCGAAGACTGTTTTAAAACACACAGTTGTTCTTTATTATAGTCCAGTGAATAATACAAGTAACAACCACATTGATTGAATCCAAATAAGATCAGCCTCTAATTATTTGAGTATAATTAAATAAGTGTCTTATGGACTTTGATTGATGGCATATGTTGGATATACATAAAGTCTAAACACATATGTGATATATGAAGTATAAGTTTTTGTATGAATTAAAATCATGGCCCTCATTCCGAGTTGTTCGCTCGGAGATTTTCATCGCATCGCAGTGAGAATTTTCATAGTGCGCATGCGCAATGTTCGCACTGCGACTGCGCCAAGTAACTTTACTATGAAGAAAGTAAGTTTACTCACGGCTTTTTCATCGCTCCGACGATCGCATTGTGATTGACAGGAAATGGGTGTTACTGGGCGGAAGCACGGCGTTTTAGGGGCGTGTGGCTGAAAACGCTACCGTTTCCGGAAAAAACGCAGGAGTGGCCGAGGAAACGGTGGGTGTGCCTGGGCGAACGCTGGGTGTGTTTATGACGTCAGCCAGGAACGAAAAGCACTGAACTGATCGCACAGGCAGAGTAAGTCTGAAGCTACTCTAAAACTGCTAACTCGTTTGTGATCGCAATATTGCGCATACATCGGTCGCACATTTAAGAAGCTAAGATTCACTCCCAGTAGGCGGCGGCTTAGCGTGTGTAACTCTGCTACATTCGCCTTGCGAGCGAACAACTCGGAATGAGGGCCCATGTTCATTATGTATTGATTGAATTTAGTATATGCTGCAGCATTATATGAATTTCTTTTTTAATAAAAAAAATCTTAGTTTCTTACATTTTAATACTGAATTGTCTACTTTAATTGATATCCAGGATCCGTCTGTGTGTGGTTGCTTTTGATGCACTAACTCCAGCCTCAGTCCACTCCCACACTTTTGAATGGCCTTTTCCTGACCATCCTCTCCAGGCTGCGGTTATCCCTGCTGCTTGTGCACCTTTTTCTTCCACACTTTTCACTGCCACTTAACTTTCTATTAATGTGCTTTGATACAGTACTTTGGGAACACCCAACTTCTTTTGCAGTTTCCTGTTGAGGATTTCCCTCCTTATGGAGGGTGTCAATGATGGTTTTCTGCACAACTGTCAGGTCAGCAGTCTTCCCCATGATTGTGAATTGTACTGAACCGGACTGAGAGACCATTGAAAGGCTCAAGAACCCTTTGCAGGTGGTTTGGATTAATTAGCTGACACATTGAGCCTACAATATTAAACCTTTCACAATATTGTAATTTTCTCACACGTCCTAGAGCAGGGCTGGCCAAACCGGTCCTCGAGATCTACCAACAGTTAATGTTTTCCAGGCCTCCTGGAGATCTGTAGAATTGTCAGGAATGAATGCAGCACATCTTAATTAGTAATTACTACACCTGTGCACCAGCTAGGTGGTCTGGAAAATGTGAACCATTGGTAGATCTCGAGGACCGGTTTGGCCAGCCCTGTCCTAGAGGATGCTGGGGTCCACTTCAGTACCATGCGGTACAGACTGTTCCGCAGGAGCCATGTGCACTTTAATACTTTTCAAAGGGTGTGAACTGGCTCCTCCCTCTATGCCCCTCCTGTAGACCTCAGTTTAGAAAATGTGCCCAGGCAGACTGGATGCACTCCAGGGGAGCTCTACTGAGTTTCTCTGAAAAGACTTATGTTAGGTTTTTTATTTTCAGGGAGAACTGCTGGCAACAGTCTCCCTGCTTCAAGGCACATAGGGGGCAGAAGTAGGAACCAACTTCCTGAATAGTTTCATGGCTCTTCTTCTGGCTGACAGGACACCATTAGCTCCTGAAGGGTACTGAACGCTAGCTGCGGCTATGTGCTCATTCCCACATCACGCCGTCACACCCCTTGCAGACCCAGAAGTCAGAAGACAGGTGAGTGTTAGAAGAAAAGATCTTCAAAGTGACGGCTAAAGGTACCACACGGCTGCCGGGAGCGCAGCAAGCCCTGTTGCCCACACATACGCAGGGCGCTGGGGGTGCGCCCTGAGCAGCATGAAACCTATTGAAACTGGCATAAATAAGGGCATAAATTGCTGAGGCACAGTCCTACCCCTGCCAGTATAAAAAATTACCTTATAAATGCTGTGGAGAAACACGCCATTGAAGGGGCGGGGCTTTCTCCTCAGGCAGCCAGCACACTGCTCAGCACCATTTTCTCTCCTTCCAGGCTGCAGAGAAGAACGCTGGTCCTCCTCTACTGCTGAACAAGTATCAGGGTGCAAAACAGGGGGGGGGGGGACAGTGAATTTGGTGCTATATAATTGTGTGATTAACATTATAAAAGCGCTGCATGTCAGTGGGCATTTTGTGTTCACAGAAATTGTGTTACTGGCGCTGGGTTGTGAACTGGCAAATCCTATCTGTGTCCTTCTGACAGATTTTACTGTGGGTCAGTCCCCTATAAGTCCCGGAGTGTCTGTGGTGTGGTTGTGCACATGTGTGAGATGTCTGAGGCAAGGAGCTCTTCCCCTGAGGGAGCCATTTTAGGGACACAGAGTTGTAATGTGGTGGCGCTGCCGGCACACCACGAGGCTGAATAGGTGAAAGAATTGCGTGATAGTGTGAATCATCAGTAACAGATTGGATAAGTCTGAGTCTCATACAGAGAGCTGGAGAAAATCAGTGGAAGATGTGATTTTTCATAGTCCTGCTTTTTCATCCATAGGCTGGGTCACATAAGAGACCATTTGCACAAATAGTACATACTGATACCGACACGGACTCTGATTCCTATGTCAACGATAGTGATTCCAGGGGGATAGATCCTAAATTGGCAAAAAGCATTCAATAAATGATTGTTGCTATAAAGGAAGTTTTGGAAGTTACTGAAGCCCCTCCTGTACCTCAGGAGAAGGCTTATTTTTATAATGGACTGCCTTGGCAAATCCTCCTATGTAAAGCTGCCTGGTTGTCAGCGCTGTGCCTTTACATGACACTTAAGTATTCTACCTGCCTTTTTAGACAGTGATAGTTAAGAAAGAGTACATTTAGTCAGGGTTTTCTAGTACAATTACCCTGTAATATACATCCAGTTCTTACTGTGTACTGTTATATCTACTGTTATATAGCTGTGTAAGCTAGTCCAGTGCAGTATTATTGTCTGTAATAACCTCTGCATTGTACAGACTGTGACCTTCTGTGTGTGCGTTTGATAGCTGAGTGTTGTCCATCTCGTGTCTTTCACTCAACTTGCTATCCCTATATACTATAACTTGAGGGGGCTTGGTGCGTCAGGTGTTATCTACTATAGGATTTTCACAAAGATATACTGTATTACGTATTTTTCTCTGTGATTTGGCACCATATCTCTCCTTTATGCTTGTGCTGACTACACTGGGGTTTGGGATAATGTGCTGCTGATAATTGTACTGTGTTACCTCATACTGCAAGTTATATCATGTCTGCTTCTGAGGGTAACGGTAACTGCTGGTGTTGCTGAAGCCACAGGCACATATGAGGAGAATATAGCATCTGTGGGCTCTGGTTCTGGGGGCTCCTTGCCGCCCAGTGGGACTGTGGCAACGGAGGCACAAACTGACCCACCGTGGGCCGCTTTTTCCACGCTTTTGCATATGCTAGTTCATAAACTAACACCCCCTATGGGACACCCTATGCCGGTACAACCGTATGTGGTCCCTGCAGCTAACCCGCCGTGGTCGGACGATATATCTGCTCAATTAAAGAAGTTGAACCAGTCCTTGACTACTAAAAAGTCTGACCAACGCTCGCCTAAGTCCAAGAGGTCCTCTAAGCGAGCGCTCGTCTCCCCAAAATCCACTGCTGTCACTGAGACCTTGTCTGATGAGGACAGCATTTACACTGACCCCACAGGTTCTGACTCAGATACGGCTGATGGGGAGGGTAGTTCACATGTGGATGTTCCTGACCTTGTGGAGGCTATTAAGTTAATTCTGAAGATTACAGATGATCCCCAGCCAGCCGTACCTCCTAAGAAACCAGATGGGTTCAAGCGTCAGAAGGTGGTTAAACAGGTTTTACCTCACTCTGATCACCTAGTGGATATACGTCAGGGACTCTGGGAAAACCCGGGTATGAAGTTTGTGCCTCAAAAGAAGATGCTGGCTCGCTATACCCTCGCGCCAGAGCTGTCTAAGAATTGGGAAACACCTCCTCCAGTGGACTCGCATGTGGCTAGGATGGTGGTTTCCTCTTCTCTACCCGTCACGTCTCTGAAAGAGCCTATGGATAAACGTGTGGAGGGTTGTCTAAAAGTGATTTACACCCTCACGGGATCTGCACAAAGGCCTACTATTGCAGCTTCATGGGCTGCTGAGGCTATTGAAGCATGGGCCTTGGAGTTAGAAGCTGAAATCTCCTCTGACCATGCTAGACAATGCTTGTCATATATTGTCACAGCTTCTCGATATATTAAAGAGGCGGCTTCTGATGCCGGTATCCTGGCAGCCAAGGCCTCTACTATGTCAGTCCTGGCTCGCCGGATATTGTGGCTGAGATCCTGGTCTGTGGATCTGGACTCTAGAAAAACCCTGGAGGTACTCCCGTTCAAGGGAGATATTCTGTTTGGGGAGTACTTAAATAAGATAGTGGCTGACTTGGCTTCTGCCAAAACTGCCTGTCTATCTAATACCGCTTCTTCTGTGTCGAAGGCTAAAGCTATGTCCTTTCTCCCCTTTCGTCCTTCAGGTAAAGCAAAAGGTCAGGCATACCATAAGCAGGCCCACACTTCCAAACCTGGTAAGCTGAAGCCCAAAAGAGCCTGGTCTGCCCGTCAGCCAGCTGCCAAGACCGATAAGCCTGCCGCATGATGGGGCGGGCTTCCCCCTGGGGGATCCCAGGGAGTGGGGCCAGCTTCTAGGGTATACCCAGGAATGGTTTAAGACCACTTTAGATGCTTGGGTACGGGAAGTCGTCACTCGAGGTTACGCCATTGCCTTCAAAAACCGACCCCCTCATCGGGACCCCCTCGTCGATTTTGCCAGACAGACGTCCCTTTGGACCGGACAAAGGCAAAAACTCTACACTCGGTGGTACAGACCCTCCTGGATACAGGAGTCGTAATACAGGTGCCTCTTGCTCAGAGGCACTATTCTCCGCTGTTTCTAGTCCCGAAACCGAATGGGTCCTCCCAGCCCATTCTCAACCTGAAGGCATTGAGCAGGTTTGTGAAGATTTCCAAGTTCCGTATGGAAATCCTTCGCTCTATAGTTCTGGCCTTGGAACCTGGGGACTACATGGTCTCCATGGACATACAGGATGCTTACCTGCATATTCCTATAGCAGTGTCACATTAACAATACCTGAGGTTTGCTATTGGCAACATCCATTACCAGTTTTGGTCGTTACCTTTTGGTTTAACAACGGCTCCACGAGTCTTCACCAAAGTTATGGCGGTGATGACAATGGTACTCCGCTGTCAAGGGGTCAGGGTACTGCTGTATCTGGACGACTTGTTAATCCTGGCAAATTCCCCAGATCTTCTCCTGTGTCATCTGGATATGACGGTCCGGTTTCTACAAGCCCACGGGTAGCTCATCAACTGGAAGAAATCCTCTCTGGTCCGTGCTCAGAGCATGGTGCACCTGGGAGCGCTGTTGGACACTCACAACCAGAGGTTGTTCTTGTCTCAGGAAATAGTCCTGAAGCTTCAGGACAGGATTCGTTGCTTCCTTTCTCGTCCGTAAGTGTCGATACATTCGTCGATGCAGGTGCTGGGCCTCATGGTGTCATCATTTGACATGGTGGAGTATGCTCAATTCCATTCTCGCCCCCTCCAGAAGCTGATTCTAGCCAAGTGGGATGGCCTGCCTCACCGGCTCAGGTCTCAAATGATCTCATTGACCCCGGAGGTCCATCTGTCGCAGCTCTGGAGGCTCCAGGACCAACAATTGTGCAGGGGTCGTCCCTTCTGGATATCCAACTGGGTCCTGTTGACGACAGATGCCAGTCTAAGAGGTAGGGGCGCGTTGATGGAGCAGCACTCCTTACAGGATCGGATGACCAAGGAGGAATATCTCCTCTTTATCAACATTCTGGAGTTGCGGGCGGTCTTCAATGCATTGAATCTGGCCCAGCATTTAATTCAGAACTGTCCTGTTCAAGTACATTCGGACAACGCCACCACAGTGCCTTACATAAATCATCAAGGCGGCACTCGAAGCCGTTTGGCAATGAAGGAAGCCTCACGGATTCTACAGTGGGCAGAACGCCATCTACCAGCAATATCGGCAATATTCATTCCAGGAGTCCTGAATTGGCAAGCAGACTTTCTCAGTCATCAAGACGTGCATGCCGGCGAGTGGGGCCTCCATCCAGAAGTGTTTCAACTCCTCGTGGAAAGGTGGGGTCTTCCAGATGTGGATCTGATGACGTCTCGACACAATCACAAGGTTCCGGTCTTCGGAGCAAGGACAAGGGATCCTCAAGCAGCATTCGTGCTGTGGAGATTTCGGCTGCAGTACGTGTTCCCTCTGGTGTCACTCCTGCCCAGGGTAATTCGGAAGTTCAAGCAAGAAAAAGGAAATCTGCTTCTCATAGCTCCGGCGTGGCCCAGACGGCACTGGTTCTCAGACCTGCAAGGCCTATCGTCAGAGCGTCCACTTCTACTTCCACAACGCCCATACCTCCTCGTTCAGGGCCCTTGTGTCTACCAGGACTTGGCCCGGCTTATCTTTGACGGCGTGGCTCTTGAAGCTTCCATCTTGAGGGCTAGGGGTTTTTCTGAAGAGATCATTAAAACTATGTTGTGGGCCCGGAAACCGGCTTCTGCTCGGATTTACCATAGGGTCTGGCATTCATACTTTGGTGCGCATCTAACAATTATGACGCTTCCAAGTTTAGTACAGCCAAAATTTGGCTTTTCTGCAGCGGGGCCTAGATTTAAGCCTGCGTCTAGCCTCCCTCAAGGTTCATATTTCTGCCTTGTTAGTGTGGTTTCAGAGAAAAATTGCGACTTTACCTGATGTTCATACTTTCACTCAGGGTGTGTTGCGTATCCAACCTCCCTATGTCCCACCTGTGGCTCCTTGGGACTTGTCGGTGGTTTTGGAGGCGCTGCAGGAGCCTCCATTTTCACCTCTTGGTTCAGCTGACCTTAAGTGGCTTTCCCTTAAGGTTGTGTTCTTGCTGGCTATTGCCTCTGCTAGAAGAGTGTCAGATCTGGGTGTCTTGTCTTGTAGTTCCCCATATCTGATTTTTCACCGTGACCGGGGGGTTCTTCGTTCCACCTTAATCAGGAGATTGTGGTTCCAGCCTTTGTCTCCTGATTTGTCTCCCAAAGAGCGGTCTTTGGATGTGGTACGGGCTCTCTGTATCTATGTGAAGAGAACTGCTTCTATTCGAAAATATGATTCTCTCTTTGTTTTGTTTGGATTTCACAAACGTGGCTGGCCTGCTCACAAGCAGACCCTGGCCAGATGGATTAGAATGGTGATTGCACATGCTTATGTGAAGGCTGGTCTGTCAGCTCCTGCTCACATTATGGCCCATTCTACTTGGTCTGTTGGACCTTCTTGGGCGGCCCACCGTGGTGCAGCCCTTGATCAATTGTGCAAGGCGGCTACGTGGTCCTCCGGAAACACGTTCATAAGGTTCTATGGATTCGAAAAGGGCGCCAGATGCGAGCCAATCGCTGCTCGCGGCCCGGCGTCCAATGAGGAGTCGACGCGGCGGACCAATGGGAGTCTGCCGCGTCATGGCCCTGCCTCCTCCCGGCGCCTTATATCAGGCGCTTGGCGTCGGCGGAGGTCATTAGTGAGCCGGGGACGGAGCGGAGAAGAGCTCCCAACGACGACGCCAGGAGGCCAGCGGCGACGACGGAAGCGGCGCCAGAAGAGTCAGAAGACGACGCCAGAAGACGGGACGGAGGCGGTGATGGCCCAGCAGCGACGGCAGATCGGCGGAGAGTGCTGTGTAGAGGGGAAAGCAAAAGAGCTAACGAAGCTCCCCTCCACAGCCTCTCCCACCGGTACTGGTAAGAGGCCTTGGGCCTGTACCACCTTTTTATAGGCTCTCCTCCCTAGACCACCAGGTGTTCGGGCACTAGGCCCGTGGGCACGTTCAGGCCCTCCCGGCCTGTGGGTATTCAGTCGGGCCCTCCCGGCCCGTGGGGCAAGTAGGTCAGTGTGTCTGGGCCGAGGCCACGCGCAGTCGGGGTTCCACTCGGCCCGTGGCCCGCAGGCCCAGACCACTATCCTTCGGGGGTTCGGGCATTAGGCCCAAGCCACCCTCTCTCAACGGGCACCAGTTAGGCAGGCACTAGGCCCGGGGGCATATCAGGCGATAGGCCTGTGCAGCGTTAGAGGGCATTAGGCCCTAGCGTATTGTGGCCGAGTAGGTACATATAAGGTGACCCTGGACACAAGGCCCAGGTCACCCAACGGGCAGCAAGTTAGGCGGGCGCTAGGCCCGTGGGCGAAGTCAGGCCTCCGGCCTGTGTGCAGTTAGGGGGCGCTAGGCCCGGCGAATCAGTGTTTCCCGAGGTGAGTACAGGTGGCCCTGGGCGCTAGGCCCAGGCCACCCAGAGGTATTTAGGAAGGCAGAGCGGAGGCCCACCTCCGCTATCCGGCTGGTAGGTATTTCAAGGGACAGTGCTGTGTTATGTGTATTCCGATGTGTGTTGTTACCGTGCAGGGCAAGTTGCGGTTATAAGGTTTGTGCCTAGTTATGTTGCACCACACTCACAGAGCTAGTTTGAGGGCTCTGCCGTTGTAGTTAATATAGGGTGTGACACTAGGTCAGAGTTAGGCCCTGCACGGCTGTTTTCTTTCTTTTTGCCTCCTTACAGGGACCTGTACTGGAGAAGATCGGAGTACCGGAGTGTAAGCCGGTGAGTAACCCCGGTCTGAGTGTTTGTGTGTTGCTTTCTATCCCCCTTCCTTCAGGGCAACGGTGAGCCTTGCACGGCTGTGCAAGGCGGAATTTCCACCTGGTGCGAAAGTGCCGATAGGTGAAATTCGGGCTCTGAGGCGGACGCCGGTGATGACCCCCACCTAGCCCGAAGGAGCTATTTCCCTCAGCCCCATAGGGTGTTGCGGTCCACGGTTTGGGGAACGGTATTCAACGGTCTCCTTCCTCTTAGGTCGTTGGTGCCTGGGTCGTCCGGAAGCGTTTCCAGGACTGTCGAGAGTTTCGGCACCTGCAAGTGAGATCGTGCGACGTCCGGTAAGTGGTACGCCTACACCTGCACGGCAGCAGGCCCTATACGCCCGACATTTGTGTGTGTGTGTGTGTAATCTTCAGATTACACACAGACTGGCCACCCCCCAAACTCCACACACACCCACTGAGACTACACACACATTCTCATACTTTCCCCTCCCCCCCCACACACAGGACTACAAATATTAATTTACACTCACACTGTCCCACACACACACTTAACCCACACACACACACTGTACCGCACCCCCCTCCCCCCCAACAATAAACTACTGCTGCTGCCGCCCGCCTGCTCACCTGCCGCATCCGAAGCCCCGCGCGCGCACCTCCACAATTAGACATTGCTTGGGGGGGGGGGGAGTAGGGGGAGGCTACTTCCTAGCTGCTGCTGCCTGTACAGTGTGACAGGCACAGCAGCTGGGCCTGGGGAGCCAGGGAGAGCCCGCCGGCGGAAACCATGTCGCATGGGGCGAGCGGACCGTGCAGGTGGTGGTGGCGCTCCCCTCTGCTGGGGCTGCCACGGCGCCCAGGGCACGTGCCCTGCTCGCCCCATGCTAGTTACGCCTCTGCTCCTCTGTAACCCCGCCTCCAGGCACTGTGAGCTCAGTTTCGAGTTTGTGCCTGTAGCAGCAGGTCACCATAAAAGGAGTTCTGTGCTGGGCATCCATGAAGAAAGCTTTTTCAGAAGACTTTAAGGGCCGAAGCTCTGTTACATGTCAGGTTGACATTCAGCGCTGTGTCTCCACCTCCCAAGCAGCGTTGCGTACTCTTGCGGTCTGTTCCCGGGTACTTGCGGCGGAGACACTACGGCTTTAGGCATGCGGTCAGACGCTATCCTGGTTAACGTGGCTTCTACAGGGAGGAGGTAAGAGGGTCCCCCAGGTGGTACCCGCCATTAAATTGTGTTCCTGTTGCGGTCCAGGGAGACAGACTGCGACGCTGGCATGGACATGGTCACCGAGCAGGGACCCACTAGACCACCAGGGCAAAAGTGCAGAGGTTAAGTGTACGAACGCCCCATTTAATAAGGTTCGGTAGTACCTGGGGTGGAATACCAGCATAGGGGAGTTGGCGCTTGACCTGTAGCCCTTCGCCGACCCAGGGCGGCATCTACTGCACTTTTTCCTGCCCTGGACCTTCCTGCCCTGGGCAGCAATAAACCTCAATTTGGGCATAAATATGTTGGATTAGGCTGTGGGACAGTAAATCCACGGACCCCCGCCATTTTCTTACAATATCATGAGGGGACCGAAGCCCGCCGTCGGGTGGGCGGGGCTTGATCCTCAGCACTAACCAGCGCCATTTTCTCCACAGAGGCTGCATGAGAAAATGCTGGCTCCCTGTTCTCTCCCCTGCTGAGCGTCACAGGCTGGAAAAAAGAGGAGGGGGGCACATTGGCGACCCAGTGAGTGGAGATTAACATTATAATTATATAAAAGCGATATCTGGTCATATATTCCAGTGTTTTAAGCGCTGGGTGTGTGCTGGCATTCTCTCTCTCTGTCTCCCCTAAGGGCCTGGTTGGGGTTTTGTAGCCTTATAGGTAACTCCCTGTGTGTGTGGGGTGTCGGTACATGTGTGTCGACATGTCTGCAGCGGAAGGCTTCTCAAAGGAGGAGGTGGAGCAAATGAGTGGTGTGTCCCCGTCGCTTGTGCCGACTCAGGATTGGATGAGCATGTGGCATATGTTAAATACAAGTGTGGCATCTTTACATGAAAGGCTTAATCAGGCTGAATTAGGGGGAACATCAGGGGGTCAATCCTTGGATTGGACCGACTCACAGGGCCCGTCGGGGTCTCAAAAACGTCCCTTAACACAAGACACTACTACCGCCACGGACTCTGATTCCAGTGTCGCCTATGACAAAGTAAAATTGCACCCTAGGGTGACTAAAACCATTCAGTGTATGATTGTGGCAATTAGGGATGTCTTGCATATTGAGGATGAACCCTCGGTCTCCGACACAAGGGTACATATGTTTGTGAAAAATAAACAGATTATTAATTTACCCACATCTCATGAATTCAATTAATTCTTTATAAAAGCTTGGGAGACTCCGGAGAAGAGACCGCAGATCCCCAAAAGAATTTATATGGCATACACCTTCCCTAAACAGGACAGGGAGATTTGGGAATCACCTCCAACTGTGGACAAGGCCCTGACGCGCTTGTCCAAGAAGGTGGCGCTACCGTCTCCTGACACAGCTGCCCTTAAGGACCCTGCAGATCGCAGGCAAGAAACTACCTTAAAGTGTATTTATTCTCATACGGGTGCTGTACTACGACCGACGATTTTGTCGGCATGGGTGTGTAGCGCAATTGCAGCTTGGACAGATGAGCTGACAGATCAATTTGATAATATGGATAAGGATACTATATTCTTAACTCTAGCCCATATAAAAGACGCAGTCTTATTTATGAGGGATGCTCAAAGAGACATTGGATTGCTGGCTTCTAGGGCCAATGCCATGTCTATCTTAGCGAGACGATCCTTATGGACTCGCCAATGGACGGGTGATGCGGATTCCAAAAAAACACATGGATGTACTACCCTATAAGGGTGATGTATTGTTTGGGGATGGGCTGACGGACCTGGTTTCCACAGCTACAGCAGGTAAATCAAATTTTTTACCATATATTCCCCAACAGCAAAAGAGAATACCACCCTATCAGATGCAGACCTTTCGGTCGCACAAGTCCAGAAGAGGTCGGGGATATTCCTTCCTTGCCAGAGGCAAAACAGCACCTGCTTCGGCAGGCGCCCTGGAACAAAAGTCCTCCCGGGTTACTCCAAAACCCACAGCATGACGCTGGGGCTCCTCTGAGGGAGTCCGCACCGGTGGGCGCACGTCTTCAACTTTCAGCCAGGTCTGGGTCAGCTCAGACCTGAATCCCTGGGTGTTAGAAATAGTTTCCCAGGGTTACAAACTGGAATTCGAAGAGGTGCCCCCACGCCGATTTTTTAAGTCGGCCCTACCAGCTTCCACATCGGAACGGGATGTAGTGTTAGCTGCAATTCAAATGCTGTGTATACAGCAAGTGATAATCAGGGTTCCCATGAACCAGCAGGGAAGAGGTTCCTACTCAACCCTCTTTGTGGTCCCGAAACCGGACGATTCGGTCAGACCTATCTTGAATCTGAAATCCCTAAACCTGTACATAAAAAGATTCAAATTCAAAATGGAATCGCTCAGAGCGATAATAGCCAATATGGAGGAGGGGGAGTTTATGGTGTCTCAGAACATAAAGGAAGCGTACCTTCATGTCCCCATTATATCCCCCCCATCAGAAATTCCTGAGATTCGCTGTACAGGATTGTCATTACCAATTTCAGACGTTGCCGTTTGGACTTTCCACGGCTCCGAGGATTTTCACCAAGATAATGGCGGAAATGATGGTGGTCCTGCGCAAGCATGGAGTTACAATTATCCCATACTTGGACGATCTCCAAATAAAGGTGAGATCCAGAGAGAAATTGCTGAGCAGTGTGGCGCTCTCTCTGAGAGTGCTCCAGCAACACGGTTGGATTCTGAATCTACCGAAGTCACAGTTGATTCCGACAACTCGACTAACGTTCCTAGGTATGATACTGGATACGGAACAAATTAAAGTCTTCCTCCCAATGGAGAAAGCCCAGGACATCCAGAACATGGTCAGAGACCTGCTGAAACTGAAAAGGGTGTCTGTTCATCAATGCACTCAAGTTCTGGGAAAGATGGTGCCGGCCTACGAGGCCATTCCATTCGGAAGGTTCCATGCAAGGACTTTTCAATGGGACCTTCTGGACAAATGGTCCGGGTCCCATCTGCACTTACATCGAAAAATAACTCCGTCCCCACGGGCCAGAGTGTCTCTCCTGTCGTGGTTGCAAAGTGCTCACCTGCTGGAGGGTTGCCGGTTCGGAATTCAGGATTGGATCCTGGTTACCACGGATGCGAGCCTCCAAGGATGGGGAGCAGTCACACAAGGCCTTCGACAAGCGGAGAGTCTACCGGTTCTGATTCAGTCAGACAATGTCACAACAGTGGCTCATGTGAACCGCCAAGGCGGGACAAGAAGCAGAGTCGCGATGGCGGAAGCCACCAGGATTCTTCGCTGGGCGGAAAATCACGTAAGCGCTCTGTCGGCTGTCTTCATTCCAGGAGTGGACAACTGGGAAGCAGACTTCCTCAGCAGACACGATCTCCATCCACGAGAGTGGGGACTTCATCAAGAAGTCTTTGCAGACATAAAGAGTCTTTGGGGAACTCCTCAAATAGACATGATGGCGTCACGCCTCAACAAAAAACTTCGGAGGTATTGTGCCAGGTCTCGGGACCCTCAGGCAGTAGCAGTAGACGCTGTGAAAAATCGGTCTACGTGTTTCCTCCTCGTCCTCTCATCACAAAAGTGTTGAGGATCATAAGACGAAGAAGAGTACAGACGATACTCGTTGTCCCAGACTGGCCTCGAAGGACCTGGTACTCAGATCTAGAAGAGATGCTCACAGGAGATCCCTGGCCTCTTCCTCTGAGGGAAGACCTGTTGCAACAGGGGCCCTGTGTATTTCAAGACTTACCGCAGTTACGTTTGACGGCATGGCGGTTGAACGCCGAATCCTAGAAAAAAAGGGGATTCCGGAAGAGGTCATCCCTACCTTAATAAAGGCTAGGAAGGAGGTGACGGTAAAGCATTATCACCGTATCTGGCGAAAGTATGTGTCTTGGTGTGAGACCAAGAATGCACCTAAGGAAGATTTTCATCTGGGTCATTTTCTCCACTTCCTACAGACTGGAGTGGATATGGGCCTGAAATTAGGCTCTGTTAAGGTACAGATTTCGGCCCTCTCGATTTTATTTCAGAAGGAATTGGCTTCTCTTCCAGAAGTCCAGACTTTTGTAAAAGGAGTGCTGCACATCCAGCCCCCTTTTGTGCCTCCAGTGGCACCATGGGACCTGAACGTGGTGTTGCAGTTCCTAAAATCACCCTGGTTTGAACTGCTTAACAAGGTTGAGTTGAAGTTTCTTACCTGGAAGGTGGTCATGTTGCTGGCCTTGGCATCAGCAAGGCGAGTGTCAGAATTGGCGGCTTTGTCACAAAAGAGCTCCTACTTGATTTTTCATGTGGATCGAGCTGAATTGAGGACACGTCCGCAATTTTAGCCTAAAGTGGTTTCTTCGTTCCATGTGAACCAACCTATTGTGGTGCCTGTGGCTACAAGTGATCTGGAGGATTCCAGATCCCTGTACGTAGTCAGGACTTTACAGATTTATGTAGCCAGGACGGCTAGAATTAGGAAAACAGAGGCTCTGTTTGTCCTTTATGCTGCTAACAAGATTGGCGCACCTGCATCGAAGGAGACGATTGCTCACTGGATTTGTAATACGATTCAGCAGGCTCATTCTACGGCTGGATTGCCGGTACCAAATTCGATTAAGGCCCATTCCACTAGGAAGGTGGGCACTTCTTGGGCGGCTGCCCGAGGCGTTTCGGCATTACAGCTTTGCCGAGCGGCGACTTGGTCGGGGTCAAACACTTTTGCTAAATTCTACAAGTTTGATACCCTGACTGATGAGGACCTAGCGTTTGCTCAGTCGGTGCTGCAGAGTCATACGCACTCGCCCGCCCGATTGGATGCTTTGGTATAAAACCCATGGTCCTTACAGAGTCCCCAGCATCCTCTAGGACGTAAGAGAAAATAAGATTTTAAACCTACCGGTAAATCTATTTCTCCTAGTCCGTAGAGGATGCTGGGCGCCCGTCCCAGTGCGGAAACTCTGCAAGACTTGTATATAGTTGTTTCTTACATAAGGGTTATGTTACAGTTGGAATCGGTCTTGGACCGTTGCTGTTATTGTTCATACGGTTAACTGGTTATGTATGATCCAGGTTACATGGTATGATTGGTGTGGGCTGGTATGAATCTTGCCCTTGGATTTATAAATCCTGCCTTGTAGTGTCCATCTCCTCTGGCCACTGTTCTTTAACTGAGGTCTGGAGGGGGGGGGGGGGGGGGCATAGAGGGAGGAGCCAGTGCACACCCATAGTCAACGTTCTTTTAGGTGCCCTATCTCCTGTGGAGCCCGTCTATACCCCATAGTCCTTACGGAGTCCCCAGCATCCTCTACGGACTAGGAGAATTAGATTTACCGGTAGGTTTAAAATCTTATTATATATTAGTTCAGTGCAGTTTTATTGTCATAATAATAATTATCTGCATTACCAATGTGACTGTGTGTGTGCCCGTATCTGCTGTGAGGTTTCACTTTCAGTGTTTCCCAGAGATCTATCACGGATTTCTGTACCCTAAGGGACTAGGTGCGTCAGGGTATTTACCTATTACGTGTATTCTACTGTGTACTCAGTCACATATTACTGGATTTATTCAAAGGTGTTGTGTACTGGGTACTCGGTCGCATACAATACAGATTTATTTGCAGGTATTATACTCTGTCTGGCTCCATCTTACTAAACTGCTCTGTTGCATTTGTGTACAATGTCTAACAGAAAGGGCAGTAAGTCTGGACGCTCCTGTTTCATGCAGAGCATACGCCAAAGATTTAACAGAGGGGGAAGCTGTGTATGATGGTCTGTGTACAATGTGTCATAAACCCCCTTGTCAGTCCGCATCTCCTGTACCCAATCCGTATGCACCCTGGGCCCCGTTCTCAAGCCTGCTGGGTACTCTAGTGGAATACCTAACGCCCCCTATGGGACCACCTGTACCATTACAGCCTCAAATAGTCCCTATGGTTCATCCGCCTTGGGCGGAAACCTTGTCTAACCAGTTGCAGGAGTTAAATCATTCCTTGGTCAGACAAAAATCTACCTCAGGTCATTCCCGTGTCTCTGGGTCATCTAAGTGGGCTGCTTCCTCCTTACAATCCACAAATCTCTCAGATGTTTCATCTGAAGAGGAGGGGATCATAATGTCCTGTCAGACACTGAATCAGGCGTTTCTGATGAGGATTCTACAATGCAAATTGACGTCCCTGCTCTAGTGATTGCTATTAAGCACATCCTACAAATCACTGATGATGAGGAACCGACTACTGTCACCAAGATAACTGACAAGCTTAAATGACAGAAGGTGGCTAAAAATCTGTTTCCCCATTCTGACCATTTGGTGGACATCAGGCAGGAACCCTGGTCTAATCCAGGGAAGAAATTCCCTCTCTAAACGGGCCTTTGCTTGCTACCCTCTCCCTGCAGAGTTATGTAACAAGTGGGAAAATTCACAGCCAGTGTATTCTCATGTCACCCTCCTAGTGGTATCATCCACTCTGCCTGTCACCACTGTCACTTCACTGAAAGAACCGACAGATAAGCGTGTGGAGGGATGCCTGAAATCTATTTACTCCCTTACAGGTGCTCTACATAGACCCACTATTGCTGCCTCCTGGGCTGCTAAAGGTATTAAAGGATGGGAGAGGAAGAGATGCCCGAGAATATATCTGACAATGCCAGACAATACCTGTCTCACATCACCACCGCTTCTTATTATATTCAAGCGGCGTCGTGTTAGGCGGCTGTGTTGGTGGCCAAGGTGTCAACTACATCTCTCCTGGTTCGCTGTATTCTGTGGTTGAGGTAATGGAAGGTGGACCTGGACCTTAATAATACCTTGGAGGTACTTCCTTTCAAGGGAGACATCTTGTTTGTGGAAGACCTAAATAAAATTGTGTCTGAACTGGCAGCTGCTAAGACTGCCTTTCTCCCAAATAATAATCCTTCTGCACAGAAGGCAAAAGGTACCACTTTTCGTTCCTTTTGACCTCAAGGGGAAAGCAATAGGTCCAGCATACCAGAGACAATCTCGTGCTTCCGAAACCACTAAGCCCAAGATAAAGCAATCCTGGGTGGCCCGTCAGCCTGCTTCTAAACAAGACAAGCCTGCCGCATGATGGGGTGGGCCTCCCCCGGGGAACCCCAGGGTGGGAGACTGACTTCTGCAGTTCACCCAGGTCTGGATGAAGACCACTTCAGATGCATGGGTGCGAGACGTTGTCTCACGGGTATGCAGTCTCTTTCAAGAGATGTCCCCCTTGCCAGTTTTGCACAACAGTCATCCCTTCGGATCCACTAAATGCGCAAACTCTGCAGCAGGTTGTGAGTTGTCTCCTGGATACAGGAGTGGTAGTGCCGGTACCTCTGTCACAAAGGGGCAGTGGTTACTTCTCGACCCTGTTTCTAGTCCCGAAACCCAATGGGTCTTTCCGGCCTGCACTAAACCTCAAATCACTAAACAAGTTTGTGAGAGTGTTCAAGTCCAGTATGGAGACGCTGTGCTCAATTGTGCTGGCGATGGAATCTGAAGACTATATGGTATTACTGGATATACAGGATGCGTACCTGCATATAATTATTGCCAAGTCACATCAGCAGTTTCAGCGGTTTGCTATTGGCAACCTACACTATCAGTTCCAGGCTCTGTCATTTGTACTGGCTACGACTCCTCGGATCTTCATCAAGGTCATGGCCCTAATGACGGCACATCTCCGTTGCCAGGAAGTCAGAATCCTGCCGTATCTTGATGACTTGCTGATCCTGGCAAACTCCCACGATGTCCTCCTCAGTCATCTACAACTGACAGTAAGCTTCCTAAAAGCCCACAGCTGGCTCGTGAATTGGAAGAAATCCTCGCTGGTCCCAGCTCAGCATGGTGCACCTGGGAGCACTCCTGGACACACACAGTCAACGTCTGTTCTTGTCTCCGGAGAATGTCCTGAAGCTTCAGGAAAGGATAAGATGCTTCCTCTGTCGCCCCAGAGTGTCGATACACTCGGCGATGCAAGTACTTGGCCTGATGATGTCGGCTTTCGACATGGTGGCGTACATTCAATTTCATTCCCGCTCTGCGCAGAGGTTCATTCTTTCCAAGTGGGATGGCCTACCTGATCAGATAAGATCTCACATAATTACTTTGACCCATTAGATTCGTCGATCGCTGACCTGGTTGCTACAGGACCAGCAATTGAGCAGGGGCCGTCCCTTCTGGATCCCCGACTGGGTCCTTCTGACAACGGATGCCAGTCTGCGGGGATGGGGTGCGATGTTGGAGCAACACTCTTTCCAGGGTCATTGGACCAAGGAGGAATTTCCTCCCGATAAACATTCTGGAGCTGCGGGTGATGTTCAATGCGTTAACTCTTGCCCTGCCTCTGGTACAGAACAGGCCTGTTCAAGTACGGTCGGACAACACCACCCCAGGGGCATACATCAACCATCAAGGCGGCACTCAAAGCCTCATGGCAATGTTGGAAGTGTAAAAAATAATTTAATGGGCGGAACGCCATCTGCCAGCAATATCGGCAGTGTTCATTCCGGGTGTCCTAACCTGGGAAGCGGACTTCCTCAGTCATCACGACGTACATGCCGGAGAGTGGAGTTTTCATCCAAAAGTATTTCAACTCCTAGTGTATATGTGGGACCTACCAGATGTAGACGTTCTGGCGTCTTGACACAATCACAAAGTTCCAGTCTTCGGATGAAGTCCGAGGGATCCTCAAGCAGCGTTCGTGGACGCACTAGCCATTCCATAGAACTTTTAGCTGCCTTACGTGTTCCCTCCAGTGTCACTCCTGCCCAGGGTCCTATGGAAGTTCAAGCAAGAAGGAGGAATACTACTTCTAGTCGCTCCGGCGTGGCCCAGACGGCATTGGTTCTCAGACCTGCAGGGTCTCTCAATGGAGCGTCCTCTTCTACTTCCTCGACAACCACACCTTCTCATACAGGGCACTTGTCTCTATCCAGACCTGGCCAGACTGGCTTTAACGGCACGGCTCTTGAAGCATCACTCATGAGGGCGGTCATCCAAACTATATGGAAAGCCCGTAAACCGGCATCGGCCTGCATCTACTACAGGGTCTAGAATTCTTACTTCGCCTGGTGTGCTGATAAGAATGATGATGCATACAGATTCAGAACATCCAGAATCCTGGTTTTCCTGCAACAAGGCCTGGATTTAGGTCTTCGTCTGGCCTCCCTCAAGGTTCACATATCTGCCTTGTTGGTGTGGTTTCAGAGAAAGATTGTGTCTATACCTGACGTTCATACATTCACTCAGGGTGTGTTACGGATTCAGCCTCCCTATTTCCTTCCTGGGGCTCCATGGGATCTGTCGTCCTGAACGCCCTGCAAGAATTCCTTTTGATCCTCTTGAGTCAGTGGACCTTAAATGGCTCACAGCTAAGGTCCTGTTTCTACTGGCTATTGCCTCTGCTAGAAGGGTGTCGGACTTAGGCGCATTGTCCTGTCATCCACCCTTTCTAATATTTCATCAGGACCGGGCAGTTCTTAGAACTTGTCCAGGTTATTTACCTAAGGTGGTGTCATCTTTTCACCTTAACCAAGAGATTGTGGTTCCGGCCTTTATCTCTTCTGACTTGTCCCCCAAAGGGGATCAGTACTAAATGCCGCCGGCCGGTATCCCGGCGGTCGAAATACCGACGCTGGAATCCCGACCACACAATCCCGACAGGGGTGGCGAGCGGAACGCAGCCCCTTGCAGGCACGGTGCCTCGCTACGCTCGGCACACTATTATATTCTCCCTCTATTGGTGTCGTGGACACCCACGGAGGGAGAATATGTCAGGATTGCGGCGGTCGGGATTGCGGCGTCGGGATTTCGACCGCCGGGAATCCGGCCGGCGGCATCTTGACCGCATCCCCCCCAAAGAGCAGTCTTTTGGATGTGGTAAGGGCGCTCCATATAGACATGGAGAGGACTGCCTCTATCAGGAGCTCAGATACCTTTTTGTACTGTTTGGTTTCCACAAACATGGCTGGCCTGCGAATAAGCAAACCTTGGCCAGATGGATTAGAATGGTGATTGCACAAGCCTATGCGCAGGCTGGACTCCCAGCTCCTGTTGCTATTAAAGCCCATTCTACTCAGCCTATTGGCCCTTCTTGGGTGGCCCGCCGTGCCGTGTCCACAGAAAAATTGTGCAAGGTGGCTACGTGGTCCTCAGTGAACACGTACATTGGGTTCTATGACTGTGATACTTGCGCCTCCCAGGATGCTTTCCTTTGGACGCAGGATTCTCATACCCGCTAAGGCGCGTCCCCTCCCTTGTGGAACTGCTTTAGGACATCCTGATATTTTTCCTGTGGAACACAGTGTACCCTGCTGCAGAAATGGAGAGTTCTGGTAGACTTACCATGGTTAACGCTTTCTGTGAGGTACACTGGGTTCCACAGGGCTCCCACCCTGACACACCTAGCTTCTATGGGTTTGTATAGCATTAGCTGCTGGCCCCTTCTCCTGTCGTGAGAATGTGGGTCTATGTGACTAACATCTGCCTGCTCTCTTTCCTTCTCCTACATTGGACTGATTAACGAAGCTGAGCTCACATTGCCTGGAGGTGGGGTTAAAGAGGAGGCCCCAATGCATCCTGGGCCAGCCTAAAGCTTTAGCATGTTGGTGCCTCTAGATCAAGATCCACTCTACACTCTGATGTTTTCCCTGTGGAACCCAGTGTACCTTGCAGAAAGAGAGTTAACAATGGTAAGTCTACCATAACTCTCCTTTTTCATGTAATGAGTCTATATAATATATTAGTTTTGCCTTTTAAGTTGAATTTTTGAAATAAATGATCTTTTGCAAGATATTCTAATTTTCTGAGTTTTATCTGTATCTTTGTCTGTAGAAACAATCTTATGCCATATACTGAGGGTAGTTCAAATTGCAGCACCTGGACCATACCAAGTCGGTTAGCCTGTGGTGGGAGCCAAATTGCATTCGAGAGGGTTAATGGAGTCAGAAAGGATACTCTCTGATTTAAAGGTTTCGGTGACTGCAATGCAAACCAATCCCTAACCTGGCAAATTAGACAGGCTGAGTGATACCTATCGAGATCAGGATATTCCACACCACCAGCCGTTTTAGGAAGGACAAGCGTCTGTCTGGCTACCCGAGGCTTAGCGGCCTTCCAAACATAGTAAAATAAGATCATATTAAATTTATTACTGAGGTACTTGGGAAAGGGGGAAGAGAGATGCAGATGCACACTCTTAGAACACTGATAATAAAAATAATTAAAATAAACCCTCACAATTAACATGGAGTATAATTGAAGTTCTTAGCACACATTTGCGCAAATATGCGGGCCCATGTACCGCGGCCAGGTGACTTCATCACATGGGTCCCTAACATCCCTAATATTATCACATTCTATAAATTTATACAGGACTTACCTCTAAATAGGGCCTTTTCAATGTGTGATCTGAAATGCAGGAACCCAGCTAATTAAAACACCTGAGGGTGAATGGGAGGAGTGCCAATCCAGAGGAAGGAAGCCTTGCCTTCCAGTGTACAATATATACACAAATATAGTAGAAAAAAGGGGGATACCTGGATTGCACATCCTATTACTAAAGATATCAAGAGGTGCTATCATGCTTAGGCTTCTAATACTATGCTGGGGGAAGAGAGATGCAGATGCATAGGATGTGCAATCCAGGTTCCCCCCTTTTTTCCACTATGTTTGTGTATATATTGTACACTGGAAGGCAAGGCTTCCTTCCTCTGGATTGGCACTCCTCCCATTCACCCTCAGGTGTTTTAATTAGCTGGGTTCCTGCATCTCAGATCACACATTGATAAGGCCCTATTTAGAGGTAAGTCCTGTATAAATTTATAGAATGTGATAGTATTAGGGATGTTAGGGACCCATGTGATGAAGTCACCTGGCCGCGGTACATGGGCCCGCATATTTGCGCAAATGTGTGCTAAGAACTTCAATTATACTCCATGTTAATTGTGAGGGTTTATTTTAATTATTTTTATTATCAGTGTTCTTAGTGCTAAGAGTGTGCATCTGCATCTCTCTTCCCCCAGCATAGTATTAGAAGCCTAAGCATGATAGCACCTCTTGATATCTTTAGTGATAGGATGTGCAATCCAGGTATCCCCCCTTTTTTGTACTTGGGAAAGGGTCTAGGTAGCGCATGAAAGAGATGCATACATTTTGGGAGCAGGGTCATCTTGGCAGCTGCAATACTTCCCAAGCAAGGTATCTCATGTATTATCCATTCTTTAAGCAGCTTTTCAAAGGCGTTCAGCAATAGATTATAGTTACAGTTAAACAAATTGCTATCTCTAGCTAGGTGAACATCCAAGTATTTGATAGACAGTAGTGTCATGGATATTCAAAGGGAGAGCCTCAGTCTTGGAAGTATTCAATTTATAAAAATAAATATTAGTATACAGTATTTTTTTATGGACAATGTGAAGCTGCTGGAGAGACGTTTCAAGGTGTAGTAAGCATAAGAGAACATCATCAGCGAATAGACTAATTTTATGGGAGAGCCCTCATATAAAATGTCCTCTGTCTTTGGTGGCTCTAATCCTCTCAGCCAGAGGCTCAATGGCCAATGCAAAAAGAATGAGAGACAGTGGGCATTCCTGTCTGGTGCCATTGGTGATGTCAAACCCTGAGGAGAGACATCCGTTTACAAATACCTTTGCGAAGAGAGCGCTATACAAAGCTAAAATAGAAACCAAAATTCGACCTTGAAAGCCAAATTGTGTCAGTACTGATTGTTAATAACCCCAATGTAATCGACGAGTGTTGGCCGAGGCTTGCCTGCCTGGGATAAAGCCAACCTGATCATCAGCAATCAATGAGGGGAGTAGCGGGCCAAGACAAGTGGCAATTAGTTTGGCAAATAATTTAATGTCCGTATTTAGCAGAGCTATTGGGCGGTAATTTTGTACTGAGGTAGGGGGTCTTACCTTCGGGCTCATTACAATTTGAGTTTTCAGTATTTCTTTAGCGAATCCCTTAGTATTAGATGCCTCACTAAAAACTGCTAAGAGTGTTGCAGCTAAGATAGTTTTATCAACTGGGGGTGGTCTTCATGTGACCACCGGTCAGCTGACCGACAGTCACATGACCTCCTCGGTGAGCCCGACGGCTCACTATCCCGATGGTCGGCATGCCGACCAACAGGGACTATTTCCACTCGTGGGTGTCCACGACACCCATAGAGTGGGAATAGAACCCGTGGCGACCGCAGGTCGCCACCGAGCCCGCAGCGTGGCGAGCGCAGCGAGCCCGCAAGGGGCTTGCTGCACTCGCCCCTCCCCGCCGGGATCCCGGCGTCGGTATGTTGCCGGGATCCCGGCGTCGGTATGCTGCCGGGATCCCGGCGTCGGTAAGGTGACCGGCGGTCAGGAGACTGCCGGTCACCCGTACTACACCCATCAACTGGAATAGCATCAATAGCTGCCTCTACCTCAGATAGAGACCAGGGAGTATAGAGGGACAGACAGAGTCCAAGGCAGGCAGGGTCAAACCACTCAGAATGTTGTTTATATCTGAATCCAGCAGTTGGGGGGGGGGTAATAGGGTTGGGCCATAGATTGTACAACTGGGAATAATATTCCGCAATGGTATTTGCAATATCATACGGGTCTAATACCCAAGTGCCTTTGGAGCTATAGACATGGTGGATCCATGCTTTCGCACGGTGGCCTTTCAACTTCCTGGCTAGAAGACGACCGGCTTTATTGCCATATACATAAAAACGCTGATTAAGGCGAGACGAGTTTCATTTTACTTCTTGAAGGGAGAAAGCATTAACCTTCTCTCGTACCAGTAAGTTTCTTAAAAAGAGATTTATTAATGGAGGAAACTTTATGAGTGGCTTCCAACCGAGCCGCCTCTTTTTCAGCCAGTACAAATTTAAGTTTATGGGCCTTCTTGAGTCTGGCTGCAGTTTGAATGGTTGACCCGCGTACTACTGCCTTGAGAGAACACCAATGGGTAAAAGCATTTGTTTGCTTGGGGCGATTAGTTTGTAGGTAAAGGGACATGGATTGCTGAATGGCCTGATGAGCCTCCGGCTGAGACAAAATATAGTTACCAAGCCTCCACGGGCCAGGAGTAGCTCTACGGCCGCCCAAGTCATAATTAACAAATTGGAGAGTGATCAGACCATGTTATGGGTGATATATCAACCCGATGTATAGAAGGCAAGGTCCAGCTATCTGTTAGGACCAGATCGATTCTCGAGTAGGAACGATGAACGTGAGAATAATATGAGTGATCCAAAACGGACAAGTGTTTAGAACACCGTGCATCATAAAGGTCATATTCACCCAACAAAGTACGGTAACCATTGGAAGACTCTAGGGAAGCAGCAGTTTTCAAGGCTGTCCAGCGGAATCTATTAATAGACGGGTCTACAACCATATTAAAATCCCCGCGTATCATAACGACCCCTCTAGCATATCTCTGTAGGACTGAACAGAATTTTCTACAGAAAGGCAATTGTCTGGTGTTAGGAGCATAATATGAGACCAAAGTAACATCAGTGTCTTCCAAACGACCAACTAGAATCGGGTACATCCCCTCTGGATCTGCATGTTGAGAAACTAAAACTAAGGGGCAATGAAATAAGTATGGCAACTCCTGCCTTCTTGTTAGGGCTGTTGGCCATGTAACAGTGAGGATACCGACCATCAAATAGACGGGGGTGGGGTGGTCAGAATTCTTAGAGTGCATTTCCTGAACCGTAACAATTTGCGCTTTCAGCTTATGAAAGGAGGTCAAAGACAATTTTCTCTTCTGAGGAGAGTTCAAACCTTTGGTATTAATTGAGACAATGTTAACCATATTAATCAACTAGGTGAAATATAGAAAAACAATAGATGGAACATGAACATTCACAATTCCTATCTGATATACGTGGGGAGAGGGAAGGACAAATCATAAGACTATAGGGGTACAAAGATAAAAACAATAAACAAACAGACTCCGAGAGGAGTCATAGTGAGTGCCAGAGTATAAACGCCTCACCCATGAAGTACTAGGGGGTTAGTAGCCTTCCTCCCATCACCCATCTAGTAAACAGTAAAACCAAACTCAATCCATATTCTACTAATAATTACATACGACTAATGCTGGAGAACAGGGGACTACATCTCATAATAGAGACAATAGACATGCTGGTCTATGATAAGTACAATGCAAGGTTAATGTATATTTAAGAACATAGAAACAGAAAAAATGTAGATCAGATGAAATAACATGACAATATTATCAGTAAAACGCAGAGATCAGCATGAATAGTGGATATAAGACAACGGAAAAGAGCTATCACTTCCCCACCTTCACCCAGTCCTGCTGAAGATGGTGGTCAGGGGAAGAGGCAGCCGAAGCACCTGCTAGGTTCCATCTAGCGAGGAGTTTCATAGCATCCTCTACTGTGGAGATGGGCACTGTAGATCCCTCAAGTGAAATCAGAAGTCTGGTCGGAAAGCCCCACCTATATACTATGGGCGGTATTCAATTCTTTTCACCCTCTTCCACACCCATTCTGTTTCTGCTGATGGGCGTGGTATAATAATTTCAGCTCGCTACTCCCACGGTAATGAGGGCACCCAACCTATTACGCAGCTAAACCTGATTACTATGGGCGCTATATGCGTGATAACGGGGAACACGTTAGAAAGGAAATTGGGCGTGATGTATGATTTGAATTCCCCCTATATGTTCCTTTCTAAGGATGGCTGTAATAGGCTGGAATGAGCATCTTTTGAGTAAAGTAGACTGAGAGAAGTCTCCAAAAAGTTGTAGAGGTCCGAAGATGTCTGCAGAGTCAGATGAAGGTCTGGCAGCTTTAAGTAAGGATTCCTTAATAGGAAAGCAGTGACTTCTCATTAAGACATCTCGAGGAACTCCATCCTGGCTTTAGGCAATCTATGAATACAGTCTATTAGCAAATCCAAGGTGGAAGCTGATGGTAGTAGTTTCCTGAATAATTCAAGATCTACATCATGTAGACAGCTATTAGACACAGTTCCAGGGACACCTCGTAGTTTGTGATTATTTCTGTGCAACCTGTCCTCCATGTCAGCAAGTTTATCTCGTAAAAGTGCTACCTCACTGTTATGCACACCAGTGCCTGCAGGAAAGTACTGGTGTCAGAACTGTTATGCACTCCAGTGTCTGCAGGAATGTACTGGTGTTTGAACTGTTATGCAAAACAAATGGACTCACAGACAAACTGGGGAATATGACATAACGTACACAGAAGGTGATAGGGTAACAAAATACACACAAAAAGAACAGAGAAGCCCAGAGGCTAAGGAACTGGGTATCTCCCTTGTATTAGAACTGCTCAGATGGAAAAAGCAAGATGTTGTGTTTTAATACGTAGAGAACCCGAAATGCTGTTGCTAAGGGCAACAGCAAAACCCTAAAGGGTTACCAACGGGTGTGGCAGTAAACTCCTTGGTCAGAGATGGAATGATAGACACAAGGAGAGTCTCCACAATCCTAATTCTCACTTGCAGTGCACAGGTTTTAGCTTACTGCCACTAAACTGACCCCTGACACCTAGCACAGTGAGACAGGATTAGACAGGCAAGTCTTAGAATACAGCCGCAAACTTGCTAAGTTCACAGAGTAGTAACAGAACCCCAGCAAGCTAAACGACTGACTCCAGTCTTACTGCTAGGTCTGGTTTGGCAGAGTGTAATACCAAATCCCCAGGCCTATTTGCAGTAAGCAACAAACAAATACAAAGCTACACAGTACTGGCTAACTTTCATGAACTGACTAACCAACAAAGATTCAGCAGCATCTGCTTACCCTGAAAAGAGGCCTTATAAAGCAGGTGCTGTCCACGCCCCACTCAGACCTCACAGACTGTGAGCACAAAAACCAGCACCGGATCCCCTGCCGTGCACAGAGCCTATAACCACTGCACAGCAAAAGACCCGAACCGGAGTATCAGCTGCGCTCAGGTTACTCCACTAGCACTTGTCTCCCGGTTGCCATGACGACGTGGCAGCACAGGGCAGGAGACCCTAACAGTACCCCCCCCCTCTGACGAGGGGTCAAAGAACCCCTACCACCGGGTTTATCGGGGAACTGCGAGAAGAAAGAGCGTATCAGTCTGGGGGCATGAAGATCACAACTGCGCACCCACGACCGCTCCTCCGGGCCATACCCCTTCCAGTGCACCAAAAATGACAGCCGACCCCGAACCACCTTGGAGTCAAGAATCCTTTCAACAACAAACTCCCTCTGGCCTCGTATCAGAAGAGGGGAAGGTCTTCCACTGGAAGAAGGATTACTAATCGCCCGTTTTAAAAGGGAACAATGAAATGTTTTATTGATACCCAAAGAACGGGGCAGATCTAACTGAAATGCCACCGGATTGATAACCCTGGTGAACTTATAAGGGCCGATGAACCGGGGGCCTAACTTATGAGATGGCTGTCTCAACTTCAAATTCTTGGTAGACAACCAGACGAAGTCTCCTAATTTGAAGCTGCAGGGTCTTTTCCGCTTATCAAAAACCCTTTTGGTCACTAATGACACAGACACAAGGGCTTTCTTCACTTTCCGCCAAATACCTCTAAGGACCGAAACCACAGAGGAACCACCAGGCGTGGAGTCCAGGGGGTCAAAAGAATTGGCCTTAGGATGATGCCCATACACACAAAGGAAGGGAGAGATCCCTGTAGCAGAGTGAGCCGCGTTGTTATAGGCAAACTCCGCCATGGACAGATGAGCAACCCAGTCAGTCTGACACTTGGAGACATAACACCTCAGGAACTGCTCCAAGGACTGGTTCACCCTTTCAGTCTGCCCATTAGACTGCGGATGGTAGCCTGACGACAAGCTGACAGAAATCTGGAGATCGGAACAAAATGCCCTCCAGAATTTGGCCACAAACTGGGATCCGCGGTCAGAGACCACATCAAGTGGCAACCCGTGGAGACGCACAACATGCAGCATAAATAATTCAGACAGGCGTCTGGCTGATGGCAGCCCAACCAGTGGAACGAAGTGCGCCATCTTCGAAAACCTGTCAACGACAACCCAGATGGCTGTCATCCCCGAGGATTTGGGCAAGTCCACCACAAAATCCATTGAAATGTGGGTCCATGGCTTAGATGGGATAGAGAGTGGATGTAATGGGCCAACAGGAACCCCTCTAGGAGTCTTATTTCGGGCACAGATGTCACATGCCCGAACCCACTGATCCACATCCTTAGCCACCGAGGGCCACCACACCGCCCTAGATAGCAACTCCCGAGTTCTGGCAATACCCGGGTGACCTGCCGACTTCTTGGCATGGAATTCCAGGAACACTCGCTGTCTTAACCTAGGAGGCACAAACAAAAGACCTACCGGAAGGTCTGGAGGAGCCTGCTCCTGTGCTCTAAGGACTAATGATAAGAGGTCCTGGGTAATGCCCACTTTAATACATGATGGGGAAACAATGGGCAACGGCTCCTCGTGGTCTCCTGGATTGGAGCAAAACTCAGCGAGAGCGCATCAGCCTTGATGTTTTTTGACCCAGGGCGATATGTTATCAAAAAATTAAAGCGAGCAAAAAACAAAGCCCATCGTGCCTGCCTGGCATTGAGACGCTTCGCTGTCTCTAAATATGCCAGATTCTTATGGTCAGTGAGAATTGAGACCACAAACTTAGCCCCCTCAAGCCAGTGTCTCCACTCCTCGAGTGCATCCTTAATAGCCAACAATTCCCGGTTACCCACGTCATAATTCATCTCGGCAGGCGAAAATTTACGGGAAAAGTAAGCACAGGGATGAAGGCGATTATCAGACACTCCCATCTGAGAAAGCACTGCCCCAATACCCATCTCAGAGGCATCCACCTCCACCACAAAAGGACGCTCTGGATCTGGGTGTCGCAGCACCTTGGCCGAAACAAATGCCCTTTTGAGACGGGCAAAAGCCGCTTTAGCCTCACAAGACCAGTGAGCAACATCCGCCCCTTTCTTAGTGAGTGCCACCAAGGGCGCCACTATAGACGAAAATCCAGCGATAAATCGTCTAAAAAAATTCGCAAAGCCCAGGAAACGCTGAAGCGCCTTCAAACTAGTGGGCTGCAACCAATCCAGGACTGCCTGTACCTTGGAACCCTCCATTTGGAAACCTTCTGGGGAGATAATATATCCTAGAAATGCGATTTGCTGAACTTCAAATTCGCACTTCTCCAGCTTCGCCCCAAGCCGGTGGTCTCTGAGTTTCTGGAGGACTAAGCGTACATGCTTCCGATGTTCCTCCAGGGAATGGGAGAAGATTAGGATGTCATCTAAGTATACAACTAAGAATCTATCCAAATATTCCCTGAGCACATCATTCATGAAATCCTGGAAGACTGCCGGGGCATTACAGAGCCCAAAAGGCATCACCAAATATTCATAATGCCCTGAGTGGGTATTAAAGGCAGTCTTCCATTCATCCCCCTCTCTTATTCGGATTAGATTGTACGCACCACGTAGGTCAATCTTAGAAAAAATGGTGGCAGTACGAAGCTGGTCAAACAAGACCGAAATGAGAGGCAGTGGGTATGAGTTTTTAATCGTGATACGGTTCAATTCCCTGAAGTCGATGCAGGGTCGCAACGAACCGTCCTTTTTACCCACGAAGAAGAACCCCGACCCAACTGGAGACTGTGAAGGTCTGATAAATCCCTTAGCCAAGTTCTCCTGAATGTACTCTGCCATAGCCTGAGTCTCAGGACGTGACAGGGAGTACAACCTGCTCTTGGGAAGCTTAGCATTTGGCAACAAATCAATGGCACAGTCATAGGGGCGATGGGGAGGTAGTACCTCTGCAACTTTTTTGGAGAACACGTCCGCAAAATCTGCATAACACCCTGGCAATCCTGGCAAACTTAGCTGCGAGAGCCTGACTGGAAGGCTCAAGCAACTCCTGAAACAATCAGTACCCCAACTAAGAATCTCCCCAGGGACCCAGTCAAATTGAGGATTGGGGGCCCTTAACCAGGGTAACCCCAACACCAATGGGGCAAAAGTACAGACAGTCACATAAAAGGACAATTTTTCAGAGTGTGTGGCTCCAATAAACAAAGAAATCTGGCTAGTGCAAGAGGTAATTTTACCTTGGGATAATGGTTCCCCGTTTAACCCACAAATCTCAATTTCCGATGCCAAGGGTACTAAGGGAACAGAGTGTTTCAGGGTGAATTGGCGGTCCATAAAAACCCCGTCGGCCCCACTGTCCACAAAGGCCTCAGTCTTGACAGTTTGACCGAGGATCTTCAAGGTCACCGGAATGATAAAAGTCTTCTTGGGAAATTCTGACTTCTGGCCTGACAGGATATTTCCCATCACCCTCAGGCCCTGAAGTTTTCCGGCTTTTCGGGGCATGATACTACCACATGACCTTTATTCCCACAGTACAAACACAACCCCTGCTGTCTCCTCCGCGTCTTCTCACGCGAGGAGAGGCGGGTAGCCCCAATCTGCATAGGCTCCTCAGAAAATTCCTCAGAGTCTGAGGTTCCCTTGGGAAGGAAGGAAATCTCAGTCTCCCTTTCAAGCCTACGCTCTCTCAGCCGTCTATCCACCCGGATGGATAACTGCATGAGCTGATCCAAGCTATCAGGCAAGGGATATTGTACCAGTTGGTCCTTTATCTGGTTAGAAAGACCTCTTCGGTAATGGTGTCTCAGGGCTGGGTCATTCCACTGGGTATCATGGGCCAACCTCCGAAACTCCGTACAGTAAACCTCAACTGGCCTTCGCCCTTGCTTAAGGATCGAAATCTGAGCCTCGGCTGAGGCCGTCTTGTCAGGGTCATCATACAACATGCCCAGTGCCGTAAAAAAAGCATCAACACTTTTAAGCGACGGACAGTCAGGCTGCAACCCATATGCCCAGACCTGTGGGTCTCCTTGTAGCAAGGAAATCACTATGCCCACCCGCTGAATCTCCGACCCAGAAGACTGAGGCCTAAGCCGGAAGTATAGCTTGCAGCTCTCCTTGAAACAAAAGAACTGCGAGCGATCTCCAGAAAAACGATCCGGGAGATTTACTTTCGGCTCCTTAACCCCTGCAGGTGCTGCTGCGGGAGCTCCGCCAGCAGCCTGGGAGGTGTGCATTTTAATGGACAAATCATTAAATTGTCGAGTCAGGACCTGCACCTGATCGACCACCTGTTGCAACATATTTTGAGGGGTATGCTCCATATTCCCACAAAATTTCAACAGGAGTATTAGGCTGCTGAATATGTTATGCACACCAGTGCCTGCAGGAAAGTACTGGTGTCAGAACTGTTATGCACTCCAGTGTCTGCAGGAATGTACTGGTGTTTGAACTGTTATGCAAAACAAATGGACTCACAGACAAACTGGGGAATATGACATAACGTACACAGAAGGTGATAGGGTAACAAAATACACACAAAGTGAACAGAGAAGCCCAGAGGCTAAGGAACTGGGTATCTCCCTTGTATTAGAACTGCTCAGATGGAAAAAGCAAGATGTTGTGTTTTAATACGTAGAGAACCCGAAATGCTGTTGCTAAGGGCAACAGCAAAACCCTAAAGGGTTACCAACGGGTGTGGCAGTAAACTCCTTGGTCAGAGATGGAATGATAGACACAAGGAGAGTCTCCACAATCCTAATTCTCACTTGCAGTGCACAGGTTTTAGCTTACTGCCACTAAACTGACCCCTGACACCTAGCACAGTGAGACAGGATTAGACAGGCAAGTCTTAGAATACAGCCGCAAACTTGCTAAGTTCACAGAGTATTGGACAAAAGATGAAGACGTATGGTGCGCTAAAAGCCGCCCAATGAATACCCAGTGAAAAAAGGTGTCACCTCACACCACAAATATTATCAAAAACACAAAATATCACCAGGTTCTCTTCAGGCGCTTGATTATAAAGTCTCTGAGGATATTTCTGAGTATTCTTATTCAACACCAGTTCTTGTCCTCAGAAAAAATAAATAAAGTGCACAATGGTATAGTACTGTCGACCTTCAGACAAAAAAACATCTACGAATAAGGTATAATCCGTACCAGATGGTAGTGTCTAATGAATAGACAATATGCGTGATATAGGAGAGAGGATAAGGGTTTTTTTTGAGTGGTCCTTAATAATTCATCCGCCCCTCACTCCATATGAAAGATTCTCATAAAAAAGGGGGTAAGGGCAAAGATAGTGTAATACTGCTTTCACGGATATTACCAATCAAATTAAATAAATGGACTCTCACCATAATAAAGACATCACCAAGCAATGTATATGGTACAAGAGGGAGGATATGAATTTTCCTCATACGGTCCCCAGTATTTCATCCACACATCATTCCATAGTTAAGATTTTCATAAAAATAGAAGAGGAACAAATATAGTATAATACTGCTTTAATAAATATAAAAAGCCAAATGGGATGACTGGACTCTCACCATAAGATGGAAATAACAAGGCAGATAGAAAAATAAACCAGGCGTCCCCAGCACCTCGCAAGTCCTCCTATGGGTCCTATCCAGACTCCCACTTGGTCACCATCCAACGCGTTTCAATACTTCAAAGTATCTTTTTCAAGGCATATGTTGTTCCTATTCCAGAGGATATCCTATTTATACCCCCATACTGATAACATCATCTCCCATAAGCAAACGCCTATTTCCAGACATGGATTTACCTATCTTCTAAACATCCTATACCTAACACTATTACGCATCCCATCCCCTTATCCTTTCCAGACATTTAGTGTTTCCCTTCTTGGCGGCAAAATGTTCTAAACTCCCGAGATCCGCCTCTCCAGCCCCCGGTTCTTTGAGTAATGTCACATCCGCCTGGTGGCCCGCACATGTATTCCACCGCTCTCTCTGATGGTGACGTACTTCCATTTCCGTCACTTCCGGTCACGGCAGATTCCACGTTTGCGTCACTTCCGGTCACGGCGGATTTTGCGTTCCACCATTGATTCCGGGATTTTCTCTATGTTCAGCCGCAAAAAGTGTCCTCTATTGTTGGGGTGTTTATTTGATAGGGCAATAGTCACTCATTTTTCCAAGGATAAACTCCAGCACCGTGTGTAAATAAAAAAATAAATATCATTAGATGTTACTAATAATACAAAATGCATTAAAAATCATACTTAATGGTTAATATACTCTTATAAAAACCACTTCAATTCGAAATCTTTATTGATGCCGTTAGGGGTTAGAGTGTTGTAGTTATATATTAGAGTCATTTCGTTTTTAGCTAATTTGACTGCAATATCCCCCCCTCGTGCATCGGGAAGGACCTTTTTTAAAATATAAAAATTCTTAATATGTCTAATGTCACTATCGTGAATTTCTTTAAAATGTTTCGAAAGTGCGTGTGTGTCTATACCTTTCCTAATGTTTCCCAAATGTTCCCCCAATCTTATTTTAAAAGCCCTACCTGTCCTACCTATATAAAATTTGCCACATGTACATTCAATAGCATAAATGACATTGGAAGAATGACACGTTAAAAATTGGTTGATCTTGAACTTCTTCTTATTAATATCAACCTCAACCATTTTTTTACCAAATGTGTTAGGAATTTGTCTGCATCCTACACAACTTCCACATCTAAAAAACCTTTAGTTAAAATATTACCCTGTTTGGGGGAGGGTGGGCACAAACTTTTTACTAATTTGTTCTTTAAATTAGGCGCTCTTTTGAAAATGCAGTTTGGGTTCTCAGGTAATTCCTTCCCTATAATTGGATCTTTCTTAAGAATCTTCCAATGTTTTTTTATTACCCTTTTTACCTGCTGATGTTGGGAACTATAATTGGTGATGAAAGACCACTTAAAGGCATCATTGTTTTTATCATTACATCCTCTTTCTGCTTTCTTCAAAAGATCCTCCCTATCCGTAACTTCCACTTTTTCAAGGGATTCTGAAATGTCCTGATCTTTATATCCACTGTCTTTAAAATTAAGAGACATCTCATTCGCTTGGGATAAAAATACATCTTTGTCTGTGCAATTTCTTCTTAATCTCTTAAATTGGCTGATGGGTATCGTATCTAGCCACCTTTTGTGGTGGCAACTTTCTATGTCGATATATGTGCTAGAATCCGTTGGTTTGACATAATTTTTTGTCTTTTAAGATTCCTTGTTCAATATAAATGGTTAAATCTAAAAAATTTGCCAAAGAGTTACTTTTTTCAAAAGTTAATACAATATTTGAGTCATTGTTATTTAAATATGTGCAAAAATTATCCAACTCTTCTATGCTCCCACCCCATATAAAAATGATGTCATCTATGTATCTTCGCCATGTCACCAGGTTCGCCCCAAAGGGGTTGTTATTCCATACTTTCTCCTCCTCCCATGCGCCCATAAAAATATTCGCATAACTAGGGGCGAACCTGGTGCCCATGGCGGTACCCCCGTTTCTGAATAAAAAAATCCCCTTTAAAAGTGAAATAATTATTATATAGAATGAACTCAATGCCTTCTATTAAAAATTCTTGTAGTCCGGAATCTAAGGTTGAAAGTGTCAGTGCTCGTTTAGCAGCCTCAATACCTTGATTGTGTTCAATTATAGTGTACAGCGAACTAATGTCCGCTGTCACAATGATATAATCCTCTTTCCACACAATGGTGTCTAAAAATTGGAGGGTTTCTAATGTGTCCCTCAAATGTGACCGATTTTTAATGACCAGGGGCTGCAGATGAAAATCAATGAACTGGGATAAATTAGCAGACAATGATTCTACCCCCGAGACAATCGGCCTCCCTGGAGGCTTCTCAGGGTTTTTGTGTACCTTAGGAAGAATGTACATCGTGGGGATCTTTGGATCCTCTATGCATATAAAATTAGACTCCTTGTCTGTAAGTATGCCTTTCTTTTTGTACGACTCTACAATACCTTTGAGACATAAGGTCATCTTCTTAGTAGGATCTCCTCTGGCTTTTCTATAAGTGTCCTTATCCTCTAAAAGTGAATGCACTATATTTTCATAATCGGGTTTGTCAAATAAATCAATCCCTCCCCCCTTATCTGCTGGCTTAATTATCAAGTCCTCCTTTGCAGTTAAATTTCTCAATGCTTTCTTCTCCTTAAAGGTGAGGTTGTTCTTGATATTACCTGTCTCTAATTTTTGTAGGTCCTCCAGGACCAGGGAACCAAAGGATTCAATAAAACACCCTTTCAGGTGTGAAGGGAAGAAAGTAGACTTGGGTCTAAAGGGGGTGGTGTCTAATTGATCTTGAACTGTTTGTTCTCCAGCTTTCAAACTAAAAAATTTTTTCAAGATAAGTTTCCTGAGAAATCTCTGTACGTCTACAAAGATATCAAATTGATTAATCTTCGTAGAAGGACAAAATTTTAGTCCTTTCTCCAACAGGGACCTTTCTTCCTCTAATAAAACATGTGTACTTAAATTGGAAATTCTAGTACCCTTTTTCTCACTATTCACAGAGTAGTAACAGAACCCCAGCAAGCTAAACGACTGACTCCAGTCTTACTGCTAGGTCTGGATTGGCAGAGTGTAATACCAAATCCCCAGGCCTATTTGCAGTAAGCAACAAACAAATACAAAGCTACACAGTACTGGCTAACTTTCATGAACTGACTAACCAACAAAGATTCAGCAGCATCTGCTTACCCTGAAAAGAGGCCTTATAAAGCAGGTGCTGTCCACGCCCCACTCAGACCTCACAGACTGTGAGCACAAAAACCAGCACCGGATCCCCTGCCGTGCACAGAGCCTATAACCACTGCACAGCAAAAGACCCGAACCGGAGTATCAGCTGCGCTCAGGTTACCCCACTAGCACTTGTCTCCCGGTTGCCATGACGACGTGGCAGCACAGGGCAGGAGACCCTAACACTCACCCACAACGGTTTTATGTGAAACAATTAGGTCATTGTGAGAACCCACCACTTCTTCCATTTTATATTCTAGATGGTCAGTGTGGCCACCACGATCATCTATAGCAGGGCTGGCCAAACCGGTCCTCGAGATCTACCAATAGTTCATGTTTTCCAGGCCTCCTGGAGATCTGTAGAATTGTCAGTTAGGAATGAATGCAGCACATCTTAATTAGTAATGACTACACCTGTGCACCAGCTAGGTGGTCTGGAAAATGTGTACTGTTGGTAGATCTCGAGGACTGGTTTGGCCAGCCCTGATCTATAGATTGTTGGCAAGCTTGTAGCATGGTACGGAAATCCCCCGCAACTTATTCCTTGAACTTAAGCAGAAGGAGTTTCATGGTGCCCACTGTTAGGGCGTCATTATTTCCCATCATCAGTGGAGTAGCATCACTATGGGTTGGAGATGAGGTTGCTGCAGGGGGAGGGTAAGGTTTTGTGCCAACAGCTGATTTAGTGGCCGGTTGAGTGAAAGTGCGGTAAGGGGAAGGTTTGAAGACACCAATTTGGAAACCTTAAGTTTCTTTGGAGTCATGGTGAGGATAAGCAATATCAGGTGTATTCATGTTGCATTTGTCAGCTTTATATCATCAGTGACATCCCCTGATTGACCTGCAACTATGGATGACGGGGATGTCGCTGACGATCTGTGGTAGTGCGTTGTCGACAATGACGTGTGTACACACTGGACGATATGAACAATATGTTTCTTCGAAATATCTGAATCAGGCATATAATTTATTTTGAATATCGTCTAGTGTGTACCCAGCATTAGAATACTGTAATCATGCTGAAAATGGCTGTAAGCTTTAGGGTCAAATAATACCTAAATGGAAAGTTCTACTTGTACCTGACATAGGCACATGATGTATTGTGGGTTTCTTAGTGAGCATTCTTTTATATGGTGTCAGCAGGAGACAGTGTGTTAGCTATATTCCAATAGACTGATCACTGTAAGCAAAGTATTATGGGTCAATTCTACACAAAGAGTCTTTGAAGATGGTAACTTCAGATGTTGTGTCTTGGGTATATGTTAGTGCTTACTGCACATGTGTAAGAGATAAGCACTGGTACATCCTACTACTTACCAAATAATTGAATTATGCCTACAGTCAAAGAACTTTTCTAGTTTTTGTTGACTTTAAATGTGTCTTTGACAGTGTCAATAGAGAATCTGGTGTACCGTCCAGGTGCTTCAAGTCCTCCACAACAATGGATCAAACAAAGTTAGATATGCAGGCAAATGTCCAACTGATCACCATCTTTACTAGTGTCAAGCTAAAACTAAGGGGCAATGAAATAAGTATGGCAACTCCTGCCATCTTGTTATGGCTGTTGGCCATGTAACAGTGAGGATACCGACCATCAAATAGACGGGGGTGGGGTGGTCAGAATTCTTAGAGTGCATTTCCTGAACCGTAACAATTTGCGCTTTCAGCATATGAAAGGAGGTCAAAGACAATTTTCGCTTCTGAGGAGAGTTCAAACCTTTGGTATTAATTGAGACAATGTTAACCATATTAATCAACTAGGTGAAATATAGCAAAACAATAGATGGAACATGAACATTCACAATTCCTATCTGATATACGTGGGGAGAGGGAAGGACAAATCATAAGACTATAGGGGTACAAAGATAAAAACAATAAACAAACAGACTCCGAGAGGAGTCATAGTAAGTGCCAGAGTATAAACGCCTCACCCATGAAGTACTAGGGGGTTAGTAGCCTACCTCCCCACACCCATCTAGTAAACAGTAAAACCAAACTCAATCCATATTCTACTAATAATTGCATACGACTAATGCTGGAGAACAGGGGACTACATCTCATAATAGAGACAATAGACATGCTGGTCTATGATAAGTACAATGCAAGGTTAATGTATATTTAAGAACATAGAAACAGAAAAAATGCAGATCAGATGAAATAACATGACAATATTATCAGTAAAACGCAGAGATCAGGATGAATATTGGATATAAGACAACGGAAAGGAACTATCACTTCCCCACTTTCGCCCAGTCCTGCTGAAGATGGTGGTCAGGGGAAGAGGCAGCCGAAGCACCTGCTAGGTTCTATCTAGCGAGGAGTTTCACAGCGTCCTCCACTGTGGTGATGGGCACTGTAGATCCCTCAAGTGAAATCAGAAGTCTGGTCGGAAAGCCCCACCTATATACCATGGGCGGTATTCAATTCTTTTCACCCTCTTCCACACCCATTCTGTTTCTGCTGATGGGCGTGGTATAATAATTTCAGCTCGCTACCCCCACGGTAATGAGGGCACCCAGCCTATTACGCAGCTAAACCTGATTACTATGGGCGCTATATGCGTGATAACGTGGAACACGTTAGAAAGGAAATTGGGCGTGATGTATGATTTGAATTCCCCCTATATGTTCCTTTCTAAGGATGGCTGTAATAGGCTGGAATGAGCATCTTTTGAGTAAAGTAGACTGAGAGAAGTCTCCAAAAAGTTGTAGAGGTCCGAAGATGTCTGCAGAGTCAGATGAAGGTCTGGCAGCTTTAAGTAAGGATTCCTTAATAGGAAAGCAGTGACTTCTCATTAAGACATCTCGGGGAACTCCATCCTGGCTTTAGGCAATCTATGAATACAGTCTATTAGCAAATCCAAGGTGGAAGCTGATGGTAGTAGTTTCCTGAATAATTCAAGATCTACATCATGTAGACAGCTATTAGACACAGTTCCAGGGACACCTCGTAGTTTGTGATTATTTCTGTGCAACCTGTCCTCCATGTCAGCAAGTTTATCTCGTAAAAGTGCTACCTCACCCACAAGGGTTTTATGTGAAACAATTAGGTCATTGTGAGAACCCACCACTTCTTCCATTTTATATTCTAGATGGTCAGTGTGGCCACCAAGATCATCTATAGCAGGGCTGGCCAAACCGGTCCTCGAGATCTACCAACAGTTCATGTTTTCCAGGCCTCCTGGAGATCTGTAGAATTGTCAGTTAGGAATGAATGCAGCACATCTTAATTAGTAATGACTACACCTGTGCACCAGCTAGGTGGTCTGGAAAATGTGTACTGTTGGTAGATCTCGAGGACTGGTTTGGCCAGCTCTGATCTATAGATTGTTGGCAAGCTTGTAGCATGGTACGGAAATCCCCCGCAACTTATTCCTTGAACTTAAGCAGAAGGAGTTTCATGGAGCCCACTGTTAGGGCGTCATTATTTCCCATCATCAGTGGAGTAGCATCACTATGGGTTGGAGATGAGGTTGCTGCAGGGGGAGGGTAAGGTTTTGTGCCAACAGCTGATTTAGTGGCCGGTTGAGTGAAAGTGCGGTGAGGGGAAGGTTTGAAGACACCAATTTGGAAACCTTAAGTTTCTTTGGAGTCATGGTGAGGATAAGCAATATCAGGTGTATTCATGTTGCATTTGTTAGCTTTATATCATCAGTGACATCCCCTGATTGACCTGCAACTATGGATGACGGGGATGTCGCTGACGATCTTTGGTAGTGCGTTGTCGACAATGACGTGTGTACACACTGGACGATATGAACAATATGTTTCTTCGAAATATCTGAATCAGGCATATCATTTTGAATATCGTCTAGTGTGTACCCAGCATTAGAATACTGTAATCATGCTGTAAATGGCTGTAAGCTTTAGGGTCAAATAATACCTAAATGGAAAGTTCTACTTGTACCTGACATAGGCACATGATGTATTGTGGGTTTCTTAGTGAGCATTCTCTTATATGGTGTCAGCAGGAGACAGTGTGTTAGCTATATTCCAATAGACTGATCACTGTAAGCAAAGTATTATGGGTCAATTCTACACAGAGTCTTTGAAGATGGTAACTTCAGATGTTGTGTCTTGGGTATATGTTAGTGCTTACTGCACATGTGTAAGAGATAAGCACTGGTACATCCTACTACTTACCAAATAATTGAATCATGCCTACAGTCAAAGAACTTTTCTAGTTTTTGTTGACTTTAAATGTGTCTTTGACAGTGTCAATAGAGAATCTGGTGTACCGTCCAGGTGCTTCAAGTCCTCCACAACAATGGATCAAACAAAGTTAGATATGCAGGCAAATGTCCAACTGATCACCATCTTTACTAGTGTCAAGCAAGGTTGTATGGTATCACCCATGCTCTTCAACATAGCTTTGAACTGCAATCTTAAAAAACATTCCTAAATGAAATTTGCACCATTACTGGCAAACATACAGCCCTCCAGTCTACGCCGATGATATCGTATTCCTAGCCGAATTCATGCCAGGTGCCAAAAACATCCTAAATAAGCTCTGCACAAATGCAGCAAAGCTTGGCTTACAAATAAATGTGGGGAAAATCCATTTTAACTGGAACCACGTCTGTGCAACTTAACTTGAACAGAAACATCATTGATCAAGTGCATAACTTTTAATTTCAACTAAATAATTTACAAGCGATGGGGGTCATTCCGAGTTGTTCGCTCGCTAGCAGATTTTAGCAGCATTGCACATGCTAGGCGGCCGCCCTCTGGGAGTGTATCTTAGCTTAGCAGGATTGCGAACAAAAGATTAGCAGAATTGCGAATAAATAATTCTTAGCAGTTTCTGAGTAGCTCGAGACTTACTCCTACACTGCGATCAGCTCAGCCCGTTTCGTTCCTGGTTTGACGTCACAAACACGTCCTGCATTCGGCCATCCACTCCCCCGTTTCTCCAGACACTCCCGCGTTTTATCCTGGCACGTCTGCGTTTTTCCGCACACTCCCAGAAAACGGTCAGTTTCCGCCCAGACACACCCACTTCCTGTCAATCACACTCCGATCACTTCAACGATGAAAACTCTTCGTTCCGACGTGAGTAAATCTAAGTTTTGAGCTAAAATACTTAGCGCATGCGCACGCGCATTCTCGCCTTAATCGCTCCGTTGCGAAAATCGGCAACGAGCAAACAACTCGGAATGACCCCCGATATCACAAGTCATATAGGTTGTGCCACAGCTGCCTTTGCATCTCTGAAAAAGACCTCTAGAATCAACAGGATATTTACCTTTACCACAGAATTAAGCTATTTAATGCAATGGTTAGAAAAATGGGGGTAATGCAGACCTGATCGCTGCTATGCGTTTTCGCACAGCAGGCAATCGGGTCTGATCTGCGCATACGTATGCACCGCAATGTGCAGGTGCGACAGGATGGTGCGAAAAAAGCGATCGCACGGGCGATCGCAAGGAGATTGACAGGAAGAGGGCGTTTGTGTGTGGCAGCTGCCCATTCTCAAGGTGTGCCTGGAAAAACGCAGGCGTGTCCAGGTGTTGGAAGGGAGGGTGTCTGACGTCAATTCCTGTCCCGGACAGGCTGATGTGATCGCAGCGGCTGAGTAAGTTCTGGGCTGAGCAGAGACAGTACAAAATCAGTTTGTGCAGCTCTGCTACACATGCGTTCGCACACTTGCACAGCGAAAATACACTCCCCTGTATGCGGTGACTATCTGATCGCAGGGCTGCAAAACTCACCCTGCGATCAGGTCTGAATTACCCCCAATATTTCTTTATGGATCAGAATCCTGGACAATCCTTAAAAATAACCTAACAAGGGTGGAAAGTTTTCCAAATGAGATGCTTACGAAACATGCTACAAGTAAAACTAACAGACCACTTGAGAAATGAAAACGTCCAAAAACTTTGCCCAGACCAATCCACAGTTTAATCCTATATTAAAAGGCAGTGTCTAAAGTAGTTTGGATACGTCTGCAGAATGGAGACTTCAAGAATACCATATCAGTGCCTAATTAATATCCGGATGGATGGCAAATAGCACTTAATGCTCCAAAGATAAAATTGCTTAAGCAGATTGACGAAGACCTTCAACTATTGCACTTCCACATTACTGATGCCAAGCAAACCACCCTAAACTGATCCCAGTGCCATGGAATTTATTAGAGATTCCCTGCCTTTGTCTGTCACAGTGCCAGCAAGTTTGCCCTACTGGCAGAAAAATAGGACTTTAATACCTACCGGTAAATCCTTTTCTCTTAGTCCGTAGAGGATGCTGGGGACGCTTCAAGAACCATGGGGTATAGACGGGATCCGCAGGACACATGGGCACTTTAAGACTTTGAATGGGTGTGAACTGGCTCCTCCCTCTATGCCCCTCCTCCAGACTCCAGTTAAAGTAACTGTGCCTAGGGATTCAATAGAACACCAGCCAACGGCATGGAGAATATGCAGCAATATGCTGACATAAAGCGTAACACAACCTGTGTGTAAACACAACCAATAACAGCATAACGCATGCCACGGCATGAATAATGTCAGCAACAGGCTGACTTAAACGCAACACACCATGTGTGTAACCATACCCAATAACTGCAAATATAGTACGCACTGGGACGGGCGCCCAGCATCCTCTACGGACTAAGAGAAAAGGATTTACCGGTAGGCATTAAAATCCTATTTGCTCATACGTCCTACAGGATGCTGGGGATGCTTCAAGAAACATGGGGTTTATACCAAAGCTCTAGAACGGGCGGGAGAGTGCGGATGACTCTGCAGCACCGATTGACCCAACAAGAGGTCCTCATCAGCCAGGGTATCAAACTTGTAAAACTTTGCAAAGGTGTTTGAACCCGACCAAGTAGCTGCTCTGCAAAGTCGTAATGCCGAGACCCCTTGGGCAGCCGCCCAGGATGCGCCCACCTTTAGGTAGAATAGGTCTTCACCGATTTCGGTAACGGCAATCCAGCCGAGCCGTAGAATGATCCTGCTGAATCGTATTACAGATCCTGCGTGCAATAGTCTGCTTGGAAGCAGGAGCCCAAATCTTGTTGGGACCATACAGGACAATCAGAGCCTCCATTGTCCTAATCTGAGCCGTTCTGGCGATATAAATTTTCAAAGCTCTGACCACATCGAAAGACTTCTATTCCGTCAAGACTTCAGTAGCCACTGGCACCACAATAGGTGGGTTCATGTGAAATGATGAAACCACTTTTGGCAGAAAATTGCAGACGAGTTCTCCGCTCTAACCACATGGAAGATTAAATAGGGGCACTTGTGGGACAAAGCCGCTGATTCAGACACCCGCCTTGCGGATGCCAAGGCCAACAGCCTGACCACTTTCCAAGTGACGAATTACAGCTCTACCTTACGTAAAGGTTCAAACCAATGAGATTGACGGAACTGCAACACCACGTTAAGACCCCACGGAGCTCCAGGGGGGCACAAAGGGAGGTTGGATGTGAAACACTCTTTTCACGAAAGTTCGAACTTTGTAAAGGAGGCCAATTGTTTTTGGAATAAAACCGATAAGGCTGAAATCTGAACCTTAATCGAGCCCAATTTAAGACCCGCATCCACACCATCTCGTGAAAAAAGGAGAAACGACCCCACTGGAATCTCCCGTAGAAGCCTTCTTGGATACGCACCAAGACTGTCGAATACTGTGACAGAGGCAACCTGCTGAAGGCCTAACAGTTATATATATGTACTATGGGATAGTACGTATATTATGTATACTAATAATGACAATATAAAAATCACAATGCATTCACTAGTAGTAGTAGAAAGCATAAGAGAATCCATTTTGATTCTAGCTAGATGATACAGCAAATTCATCTTGAACTTTGTACAGCCTAAGAAAGTACAATAACAATCTTCTTGGCAGTATTAATTCCACATACGCACATCCGAAAAGCTCACAGTGTCCAGCTTAATTCCTAATATGGACACAGAGCTGAAGATCACGAGTATCTTTGAGTATTCTTGACAATTGTCCTAATATTGCATAACACTATTGCATAACACTGTATTCCAGATGCATGAAATCAAATGGGAGGATTTATATAAGAATGGGGCGTAACTGTGTATTATATAAAACTCATTGTTGTTACGTGTATCTGTTGTTAAAAGGATTTGACCCAGGCTGAGAGGATGTTACCTCTCCCCTGTATACGGGCGTGGCCTTTTTTTTTTTTACTGAAGAAATTTTATTAGAGAAGATTTTACAGTACAGAACATGCATAACATTATGTGGACAAAAATAAAACCAATAATACAGTAACAGCATGTCTGAAAGCCACAATACATAGTTGTAGAGTAGTAATACTTAAACTAAAGTCTTAAAAGTTGGAAATAGAGAAGAAGTGAGGAAGATAAGTAAGAGAAGAGATAGAGAAAGGGTGTAGTGTAGAATAGGGGGGATGTTGACCATCAGTCGTTCAGAGAAGTTGTAAGGTACCTGCGCATACTTCTGTGCATTTTTCTTAAACATTGTGTAAACCTATATAAGAAGGGGTTAAACATCATCTATTACAGGCCTAGGTGTTTCGGGGGATGGTGGTGCGGGGAGGATAATAATCAAACCACGGTAGCCATTTCAATAGAGGGGATTGGGGAGCTAAGGAATATTTAATGCTCATAGTTTCCATTTCGAAATTGTGCTGTATTGACGTTATAATTTTGGATAAGCTTGGGGGGTCTGTTCTTTTCCAATATTGGGCAATTGCGGCCCTGGTGGCTATGAGGATATGGCCTAACACATAAGAGTATTCAGAAGGTATTTGAGGAGGGAAATAATGTAAAAATACAATCTCAGGGCGGTGGGGAAGGGACACCTTTGTGATCTTTTCAATTAGCCCAAAGATCTCTATCCATAGTGGCCTGATAACTGGGCATGTCCAAAATATGTGAATTAAAGTACCTTCTGATCCACATTGCCTCCAACAAAATTTAGAGGTGTCTGGCCAGATCTTATGTAGTTTATCAGGTGTGTGATATAGGCCATGGATCAATTTGAACATCATTTCAGTGTGGTTGATGCACCGAGACATTTTAAAAATATTCATAAATATATTTTCCCATTCCTGCTCAGTCAGAAGGATGTTAAATTCTGATTCCCAACGTGTTTGAATATGTAATTTCATATCATTGAGTGGAGAGAGGAGCGTAATATACCACTGAGATATACCACCTTTGTGTTGTATGGAGGAAAAATTACTTAAAATATATGGGGGTGGGGTAGGGGAGGAGAGAGGATCAGGCATATTTGCCCTAATCCAGTGTCTGATACGTAAGTATTTATAAAAATCCTTTGATGGTATCAAATATTGGGTTTGTAGTTGTTGGAAGGTTTTAAGCTCTGATTTGTCATACAAGTCCTTGATCTGTCGAACTCCTGACTCCCGCCAGTTCCGCAGTGGGAGGTCTGGAAGTAGTTTGGAAATCGCCAAAATGGATAGGTGCGTGGAGGGGAGTGGGCAGTCGCCCAGATTATTAACTAATCTGTCCCAGACCTTAAGAGAGTTAGTTATACTCCTCATAAATTTGGTAGAGGGGGGTCTATGTAGGGGTTTGACCCAGATTAAATCTGGTAGAGGGAATCCTGTGCACATATGACTTTCAATATCTACCCAGGGTTTTACGGAGTCAGTCTGGAGCCAGTCCTTCAACTGATCAAGGAGACATGCATGTTGATAAAGTTCAAGGTTAGGAAATGCAAGGCCTCCTTTACCTTTGGATCTAAACAGGCGGTTTCTAGCTATCCTGGGTTTTTTGCCCTTCCAAATAAAGGTAGACATGACGGAATAGAATTTGTTAAGGAGAGCAATCGGTACTAAGTAAGGTATGGCTCTAAATAGGTAAAGAATTTTAGGGAGGAGCATCATTTTAATTGATGAAAGGCGCCCCAACCAAGAGATTTCATAGTTTGTCCACTGTTTGGTAAGGGTTCGGAAGTGGCCCAAGAGAGGAAGGTAATTACACTCCACCGTGGAACGAGAGCTGGAAGGGATCTTAATCCCAAGGTATTGGATGGAAGAGTCCTGCCAGGCATAGGGATATGTGGATTGTAGGGTTCGGAGTGGGATCGGGTCAATGTCAAATGCCATTGCCTCAGTTTTAGCCGTATTCAATTTATAGTAGGAGATTTTGGCGTAGTCCTGTAGGATATTGTGGATGACTGGGAGAGAAATTTCAGGCTTGGTTACAAACAGCAGGACGTCGTCTGCAAACAGGCAAATCTTATGTTGCGTGGGACCTATGTGAACTCCGCTAACTAGGGTAGACTCTCTAATTTTCTCTGCTAGAGGTTCTATCGCTAAAATGAAAATTAATGGTGACAGTGGACATCCCTGACGAGTGCCGTTGGTGATGGGGAAGGAATCAGATAGAAACCCATTACTAAAAACGTGTGCTGAGGGGTGTGTGTATAGGCGTAGGACATTCTGTAGGAATTGTCCCGTGAACCCAAACCTGGCAAGAACTTCTGACATGTATAGCCAATGAATCCTGTCGAAAGCTTTCTCCGCGTCGAGGGAGAGCAATAATAAGGGTTCCCGCGACGCGGAGCGAGCCTCCAGAAGGGAGAAAACTCTCCTGGTATTGTCAGAGGCTTGGCGACCGATAGTGAAGCCCACCTGATCTTGATGGACCAATGTGGGGATCAACGGATTCAGTCTATTTGCAAGCAGTTTGGCATACAACTTAATATCTGTGTTCAAAAGTGCTATGGGTCTATAATTTGCGCAGAGGGATGGGTTCTTGCCTGGTTTGAGAATCGTTATCACCTGTGCCTCCAACATTTCTCTAGGAAAAGGGTTAGAGGAAGCGTCGTTATACAGATTAAGGAGAAGTGGAGAGAGGGAGTCCTGAAAGGTAATGTAGAAGAGATTAATAAACCCGTCCGGCCCAGGGGCCTTGTCTTTTTTGAGGGCTTTCAGGGAAGTCTGAATTTCTCTCTCAGTCCAGGGTGTGCACAGTGTGGAAGCATCCTCGGGGGAAATGGAAGGCAGATTAATGGAATCTAAAAAGGACCGTATAAGCTGTAAGGAAGGTTGCGGGGTGAGGGGATCCTGTTTGAGGTTGTAGAGCTTCCTATAATAAGAGGCAAATTGGTTTGCAATATCTTTAGGGTTCAGCGACTGCGGTCCGTCTGGGTTTGCTAAGTATTTAATTCTATTGATAAGATTTTTCCCTCTGAGTTTCCGCGCCAGTAGTTTACCTGCCCTATTGCCTAATGTGTAATATTTTTGTTTTAGGTTAGAGACTGCTCTTTGTACGTGCAAAAGGTAGAGACTGTTCAGTTTCCTCTTTGCTTCAGTCAAGGACGCAAGGGTGAGATCATTGGTAGGGGATTGTTTATGTTTAGCTTCTAGCGTCGTCACCTCCAACTCATAAGTCAGCTGTACTTCCCTGTCTCGGCGCGCTATACGAGCTGAAGCATGGATAGCTGCACCTCGCAGGACTGCTTTAAGAGCACACCAATGATTGGAGATAGAGGTATCAGCGGGACTGTTTGTGTCCAGATAAGAAGACAAGGCCTCTCGTAATATAGAGACTCCGTCCTCATCTCTCAAAATGTAATCCCGTAACCTCCAGGGGCGTTTTGTGGGGATAGGCGTTTTGTATGTCCAAGTCCAAATTAGTGGCGCGTGGTCTGACCACGATATCGGCAATATTTTGACGTTAGGAATTGATTGTAATGTCCATTTATCCGTCAGGAGCAAATCGATCCTAGAATAGGATCTGTGCACCGCCGAATAAAATGTATAGTCTCTGGCCCCTATATTCCTGATTCTCCAAGCATCATATAAGTCAAATTCGGCTAGTAGGTGTGAGAAAGAGGAGGCCAGGGCCTTGGCAGCGTTGGCGGACTGTTTGTCAAGTTTCGCGGATTTGTCTAGGTTAGGGTCAGGGGCTAAGTTAAAGTCACCCATCAGGAAAACCGCGCCTTTCTTGACACTATACAGCTTTTGAAAAAAGGATTTTCAGAAATCGGGGTTGATTAGAATTAGGGGTATAGAGGGAGACCAAAGTGACATATTTAGTTCGCAGTTTCCCCACTAGAATCAAATATCTGCCATTGCCATCTACCCACTTACTCTCTAGTTGGAACGAGCATGATTTATGGAAGAGGATAGCGACACCGTTTCTCTTAAACGGCCCACAGGAGATATAGTGGACCGGGTAGTTGGTATTGGAGAACTGAGGGGGGGAGTGTAATGGGAAGTGGGATTCCTGTATAGCTACTATGTCCGCCTTTTGATCTGCAAAGTATTTTAGAGCCAGGCGTCTCTTATTGGGTGAGTTAAGCCCCTTAACATTAAGACTTAAAAAGGTAGCCATGCGGGAGGGTATGAGGAGGTGATATACAGCACGACGGAAAGCATCAGTAACACTTGCATCCAATTATAATACATAGCAGCACAGTCCTCTAAGAGAGAAGTGTAGTCAACATCAGTAAAGAGAAGAAGAATATGAGAGTAGAAAACAGAACACAAAAAAAGAAAACGTGGAAAAAAAACAGAAATAGCATCCTTAAAGGAGCCAGAGATCCCGTCACATGGGTATCGTGACGGGCAGGTGTGGGTGGGTGGCATGCCAGCCAATTTTTCCCACCGTCGCCTCCAAACCAGAACATGTCTAACACGTAATTATCAATCGCAATAATAGATAAGATAGGTATAGAAGCTAAACAAACGTAGGTCATCCTAAGATAAGAAGAAGTGGGCTTTTGCTGTCTACTTGAAACATAAACAGTTCTACTTCTATCTAAGTTTAAACGAAAACATTGAAACATCCGACGCAAAACATTGACTATAGTATAATGAACATATAACTACAGATGAACCTGTAGGGGAAAAAACAAACGCTGAATAGTAATTATCATATGGTTATTCTCAAGTGATTCTCAGCCCGGAGCCAGTGTCCAGTCTTGGGCTATCCGTTTCGGTGATGTAGCGGGGGGGACCGGTTGAGTATCGAGAAGGATGTCCCATTTTTTCAGAATTTGAGGACCATCTTCGGGTGAGGTGATGACGGTAGTTATGCCATTACGTAGCACAATCAGCTTAGTGGGGAATCCCCACTTATATTGAACTGCAGCTTTCCGTAGGGCTGATGTGATGTTAAAGAATGATCGCCTTTTGGCCATGGTCGCTGGAGACAGGTCTTGGAAGAGTTGAAGAGAATCCAGACAAGTCGCCGTAGGTGAAGAGGGCAGTGCTGCACGTAGGATCTTTTCCTTAGTGTGGAAAAAATGGACCCTGAGAAGTGTGTCCCTGGAGGCCTGAGCAGGTGCTTGTCTAGACTTCGGGAGTCTATGGATCCTGTCAATCAGGAGATCCGGAAGCGGGACATCAGGTATCAATTTGTGGAAAAGATCGGTGGCGTATCCATACAAGTCAGCATTTAAAACCTCATCAGGAATGCCTCTTATTTTTATATTATTCCTACGTGAGCGGTCCTCCAAGTCTGTAGTTTTGTCTCGAATGTTAGCGACCTCTTCCAGGAGAGCGTCGTGTGCGGAGATCAGATCATTGTGCGATGTTACTAGCTCCTCCATCTTATGTTCAATGTGGTCCGTCCTGTCACCGATTTCTGAAATATCAGAGCGGAGAGCTTGTATATTGGATCTAAGCTCAGATGTAATGTCTGACTTGAAGGAGGCTAACAAGGAATGGATAGAACGTAGCGTGACCGGGCCATCTAGAGCATCCATATCAGCTTGTGCGGCGTGGGCCATGTTGCTTATTATTGGTGAAGTTGATTGAGATGATTGGGCCAGATTCGGCGAGGAAAGTGGTGTATGAGTCTTCTTACCGGAGGAGGAGGACCCAAAGAAATTCACTTGTGAAGCAGATTTAGATCCCTTCGATTTCTTTGGAGGCATGTCGAGATGTCCCGGGAGGGGTTAGTAGATCATACAGGTAAAGGGAGGATGACCGTAGTGAGTGGTTATTCAGGCAGGAAGCGACGGTGAGAAAATCATGATGTTAGAAGGGCATATCTTCACAGGGGGATTCTCACCCTATATATTGTAGTGGTTAGCGACGGGTGTAGGGCTGTGTGCTCCTGGAGGATCAAGTGGTATATACTGGGGAGCAAAGCAGGGCCATGGGTCGTGTGCTTCTTCCCTGGTCCCGTAATTCCGGGCTCCCAACCTGGGCCAGCCAACGGTCAGGGTCTTCCGTGTAGAGGCTCAGAAGTATCCAGGGGGACTCCACTTGGGGAAGGGAGATTGTAGCTGCAGCTCTGGATGGCAGGTGGGGGGATCCGCCGCCACACAGTAGTGCCCGAGGGTCCGGGGCAGGCAGGGGCTGGTGAGTAAGCAAGCTCAGGGGAAGGGTAAAGCCGCTACTCGTCCCGGGGCGTCCGCGCTCCGGTCCCGGGGCGCACTTCCGGGGGGGCTCTAAATTTGGGGTCCCGACTGCAGGACGGGTCACTGACCACACAGGTGGATATAGAAAGAGCCACTCGCCAGGGTCCCCGGGCTCAGTATGTTGTCCACGGTGATGGGCAGCGCCAGATAGGGTAATGTTGGCTGAAGGGATTAGGAGGATGTCAGCGTGGTAAGCTCCCTCTAGCTGGAGCTCTGGAGCTGCATCCCCAGGTGCTCAGTAATAAAATATGCCCGATGTTAGGCCAGCCACAGGTGGATAATGGCCTTATGAATTTAGCAGGCTTCTGGGGATGTGTCTTTCGGGCCCGCCGTGGCCTCGTTCCGGTCCCGGAACTTGCGGCTGGGCCTCCTCAAAACTTTATTCCCCGGTCTGTAGGTGTGGGGAGCGGAGGCCTTGTCTGTTAGGCCTGTATTGCGGGCTATTGATGGCTGAGCGTCAGCGGGTGAGGGAGAGAGAGGTATCACGGGCGCCGCAGGGCCGTCGGGCTGCGAGGGACTAGCAGGCTGTTCAAAGCCTACCAGCCGTCGCCGCCTCTGTCTGGTCCGCGGTCACTCCGGGCCTCCGTCTCCGTCGTCGCGTCTTAGGAGTGCAGGTCCTAGGGGTCGCCGTCTCCGCGTCCCGTCACTGCCTCTTCCGTGCACCGCTTTCTTCCGCTCTAGGCAGGTGCAGCCTCCGTCTCCGAGCTCCCAGGTAAGGGCTAAACACTCGGCCGAGTGTCGGGTCCAGAAGGGGGAAATTTCTACTTTAGTCCCCGGCTTCACAGGGAGGGGTAGGCCGCAACCCGCAGCGACCCTTAATAGGGTCCCCCGGCTCCGCAAACGCTACCCCTCGAGCAGGTGGGTCCAGCAGGGCCACAGAGTATTATGGGGTCGATGATGGGCTCAAATAGTATAATTCTAAGAGTTTCTATGTAAGGATTATCAGGAGCTCCTGAAAAACCCTTCTAGTCAGCTTGCTGGCCAGGCCACACCGGGCGTGGCCTTTTTAATAAATAATAATTGATTTTTATAACTCTATTTTCAATTCATTCTTTTACCTAACAACCCAAACAGCAACAAGATGGTTAATTTAGTTAACCATAGGAAATTCAACAAGACACATACTTTCTCCAAATACGGTGGCAATGTTTTTACGTTACTCCTCTACTGGTCTGAAGAAGAGTAGGGATGACTTCACTGTAATTATCCTCTCAGCTAGGATCCGGCGTTCATCTGTAGATCCGGATACCAGGTCCTCTTAGGCCAGTCTGGAACAATGAGGATCACCTGAACCTTTGTTCTTCTTATGATCTTTAGCATTTTTGGGGGAAAAAATGGAGCGGAGGGGACGCATAGACTGACTGAAACACCCACGGAGTCATTAGGGCATCCACCGCTATTGCTTGAGGGACCCTTGACCTGTAACAATATCTCTAAAGCTTCTTGTTGAGGCGAGACGCCATCTTGTCTATTTTAGAAATCCCTCAACGACCTGTCACTTCTGTGAAAACCTCTGGATGAATACACCACTCTCCTGGATGGAGAACGTGTCTGCTGAGGAAGCCTGCTTCCCGGTTGTCCACTCCTGGAAAGAACATCGCTGACAGAGCGCGTATATGATTTCGTCGCCCAGCGGAAAATCTTTATGGCTTCTGCCATTGCTGCTTCAGTTTTTGTTTGTAGAAAACCGTTATAAACGGCCCTTACCTCTAGATCGTTAATGTGGTGACAAGTATCCTAACTTGACACTCTTCCTTGGAAGTTTTCCTCCTGTGTGACAGCTCCCCCGCCTCGAAAGCATGCATCCGTGGTCCCTAGGATCCAGTCCTGGAACCCGAACCTGCGCTTATGAGAACTGCACCGCTACCACAGGAGTGAAATTCTGGTCTTGAAAAAACAGGATTATCCCAGGTGGGAACCGGACCACTTGTCCAACTGGTCCCGCTAAAAACACTCTGGCATTTAACCTGCTCACTGAATGGCCTCGTAGGCCGCAACCATCTTTTTCATCAACTGAATGTATTGATGGATTGACACTGTTGCAGATCTGACCCGACTTTGGTTCCTCAGAGCTTTTTCCACTGGAAGAAACAAACTCTCAACAGTTCTGTATCTAACATTATTCCCAACTTCGACACGACGTGGCGCTCCCTGATTGGCTGAAGAAACCCACTTAGACATAAGTCAGAGTGGGTTTCTGGCATTCGGGGAAAGGGGTCCCATGTGAAAACATGGGGCCCCTTTCAGTTCGTGGTCGGGACTCCGTTTTTTTTATTTTCTGAAGTACGTGGATTACAAATGGATTTGAAGAGGACCGATCTACACTGGATTTTGTGAGTATAATTTTTTCAACAGGTACACCATGGATTCTACTGGAGAAGAGGACCGACCTGCGTGTGAACATAAGGTAAGTATGTATGTATGTTTGTGTGGATGGATGTATTAAAACTTTACTTTCAAGGTGTGTGTGTCTTGTCATTTTTGGGGTATTTTTTTAGTAGTAGTTCTACAGGTACCAGCGGCCCAGTTTTTCCGCCGCATGCTGGTACTTGTGGTTCTCCAAGTACCAGCTTGCGGGGGAGGCTTGCTGGGACTTGTAGTACTGCTACTAAAAACAATATTCAAAACTATCAACAAAGGCTATCAGCCCCCCATCCGCAACCCATTGGATGGGGGGGACAGCCTCGGGCTTCACCCCTGGCCCTTGGGTGGCTGGAGGGGGACCCCTTGATTGAAGGGGTTCCCACTCCCCCAGGGTACCCCGGCCAGGGGTGACTAGTTGGATATTTGATGCCACGGCCGCAGGGCACTGTATAAAAGTGACCCCCGGCTGTGGCATTATCTGTCCAGCTAGTGGAGCCCGGTGCTGGTTTCAAAAATACGGGGGACCCCTACGCTTTTTGTCCCCCGTATTTTTGGAACCAGGACCAGGCGCAGAGCCCGATGCTGGTTGCTTAAATATGGGGGAACCCCTGTCCATTTTTTCCCCATATTTCTGCAACCAGGATCGGCTCAAAGAGCCCGAGGCTGGTTATGCTTAGGAGGGGGGACCCCACGCAATTTTTTGGGGGGTTTTACACTATTTTTTTTTTTTAAATGCACAATGAACCCCAGCACGGATCTCACAGATCCGGACGTGATTCATTGTGTTAAAGTCGGCAGTGTTTTGCAAATCACTGCCGTAAAACACAGGGGGAAAAAACGAATGACATCGACATTGGAACAAACGAAAATGCAGAATACGACAGCTTAGTAAATTAGTCGTAATCAATTCAAAAAGTTGCAATTTTACACTTTCGATGTCATTCGTGATTGAACTTTGACCTTTTTCTGAAAATTACGAATGTTAGTAAATATACCCCATGGTCTTATCTTTCCACAATCATGAAAGGAAAGAACCTCTCACATCTATCTGTCCCATATTATGTATATTTTTTATAGGACCATCCTCTGCCTGGAGCTCTGTATCCTGCTACCACTGCACATGTACAGCTTTGTCCCCAGGATATCAAACAAAAAATCTAACTTTTTGGAATCACGACGCCCTAGAGTGTCAGAATTTTTTTCATGGCACCCCTAGGCCAAAAGCTTCTTATTTCAAAATTTAAGAATAAACATTATATTAAGTACATTGTTTTTATGTGTCATCCTTAGGTTCAGTTGTATTGTGAGGGACAAGATTTGTTTCTGTTTGTCCACATATTTTATGAGTGACCGCCACCAGCATTGGTTTTGCCTATTACAGTGACCGTAAAAAATGTAAATTGGTCCTGGACCACTAATCCAAGGCACCCCTGCAAGTGTCCTGAGGCACCCCAGGGTGCCACGGCACACAGTTTGAGAACCACTAATTTAGGCAATTTCGTTAGGTGAAATTGGAGAGTCCAGAGGTTCCCTAGCTTTGCTAGATAAAACAGTAAGAGGGATATTAGAAAGCTATTCTATCAGATCATCCACGCTGCATCTCAATTTAGAATCATAGAGGGCCTGATAAAAATGAACAAATACTTCCACTATATCTGAAGTCTGTCTTTGAATTGCTCCATTATCGTCAGCACTTCAACTATTACATTTGGCGACTGTTCCACCCTAGCTAGATGTGCAATATAACTCCCTGACCCATGCTCGAATGGTGATTGCACATGCTTATGTACAGGCTGGTCGTCTGGTTCCTGCTACCATCAAAGCCCATTCTACTCGGTCGGTTGGACCTTCTTGAGCGGCCCAACGTGGTGCGACCCTTGAACAATTGTGCAAGGCGGCTACGTGGTCCTCGAGGAACACGTTCATTAGGTTCTGTGCCTTTGATACCGCCGCTTCCCAGGATGCTTCCTTTGGAAGCCGGGTTCTTGTGCCCGCTACAGTGCGTCCCCTCCCATAAGGAACTGCTTTAGGACATCCCCGATGTTTATCCTTGTGGAGCCCAGTGTACCCCACAGCAGAAAACGAGATTTATGGTGAGAACTTACCATTGTTAAATCTCTTTCTGCGAGGTACACTGGGTTCCACAAGGCGCCCACCCTGACGCACTTAGCTTTTTTGGGTTGGTATTGGTATAGCTGTTGACACCCTCTCCTGCGATCAGTGTGTGGTGTAATTGGCCACGAGCGGTTGTCGTCTCTGGTACCTGCTACTGCATTGGGCTGGTTAACGAAACTGAGCTCACTGGCACGAAGGCGGGGTTATAGAGGAGGTGGCGCTGTGCATCTTGGGAACAGTCTAAAGCTATGAGCCTGTTGGTACCTTGGATCAAGATCCTACTCTACACTCCGATGTTAATCCTTGTGGAGCCCAGTGTATCTCGCAGAAAGAGACTTAACAACGGTAAGGTCTTACCATAAATCTCGTTATTGTGTTTTGGCTACTAAGTAACTGTTCCATTCTTTTTGTGATGCCAACTATGCTAATTTTGCCGTCTCTGTGCCTACAGACAAATATTCCAGCTTCAACTGCACTTACATTCGAATTCTGTCTCTTGTTTTTTATAGGAGGCTTTAAGTTCTGCCACACGCTTAATAAGGGTACCCCTTATAAAAGTTTTAAAAGTATCCCACACTACTTCCACACTAGTGCAGCCATTAAAGTAATCCTCCCAGGTCATTTCCAAGTCCGAGCAATCGCCCATGCGCATTAGCCAGAAAGGATTAATCTTTCAAAAGGATTGCCCCTTCTGCATTTCCAAAAACAAGTCCATCACCAATGGGGAGTTGACCAATATCCCTCTGGACTCTTCGCTAATTCCTATTAATCTAGGCAACAATTTTGGAGCAATAAGGGCCAATCGCTACAATCCATGGGTATGCAAGAAACAGGAACATTTATTCACCCCTGGGTTTCTCACCCTCCATACATCTACTTGACCCATATCTGCCACTACTGCCGGAAATTGACTCCCTTTTACAGAGAAGCAGTCAGTGTTCTGATTCCAATGATCCAACAAGGGATCCAACACATTATTAAAATCCCCAATACAGACAGCAGATGTATCTGGAAACTGAGCCAAAAATTCAGCAGCTTTTTTAACAATTTCATGGGTATATGGTGGAGGTACATAAATAGCCAGTATACGAAAAGGCATACAATTAACCCAACATTGAATAAAAACATACCTTCCTCATTCATCCTTTTGCAAAGACTCCATACTAAAAGAAACAGTTTTCCTGATAAGATCAGAAACCCCTCTTGAGGCCATTGCCAAGATTTATTTTATGTCATCACTTTACCACCTACTAACTGTGTTTCAGTAAGGCATATAATATCTGCTCTATATTTCTGAAGTTATCGAAAAACCAGAGATCTCTTAATCTTATCATTGAGCCCTCTGACATTCCAGCTCAAAGTCTTAATTTGAGACAAAACATCCACACATCAAATTAATAACAACAGTGTGCATGACTTTAGGGAGATGACCCCCCCCCCTCCCCCCACCCCAAATAAAAAATACATACAAAACCAGCACATACCATTTAATCCCCTAGCCCACCACCCTGTATACCTAACCATAGGTGCCGATTCTGTGGGTTCTTCTGAGCCTGAGCACCCACGGACCACAAGGAGCATCCACGGAACTGCCCCCGCAGCCCCTTCAGTATATTGAGATGCACTGGAGGCTGTGGAAGCGCTTCTGTACCAAAGCAATGTAATAAACCAACCAAAAATGGCCGCCGAGGAGGAGACAGACACTAGAGGTCACATTTGACCTCTAGCGCCTGTCTTCTGGGCGGCGGGCATTTTAAGAGGTTTTTTTTACACTGCTATGGTACAGAAGCGCTTCCGCAGCCCCCAGCGTGTCTCAATCTACTGCGAGGGCTAGCAGTAACCACTGATGTCCACACCCACCCTCCCTAACTTTACTAGGGCAGCAGCCAGGAGATACCTAGCAACACGCAGGAAACCCCTGGCAATGAACAGGAGACCCCTAGCAACACGCATGAAACATCTGGCAACACACAGGAGACCCCTAGCAATGCGCATGAAACTTTTGGCAATGCACAGGAGACCCCTCTCCCTAGAAACACAACTGGAGGAGGCGCCGGGGACAGCCTGCTGCCTGCTTCCCGGCAGGTTAGCAGGTGTAGACCCCAGGGAGGTGACAGAGACCCCCGCACACCATCTTACAGATATCACGGGGGGCCTCCATCACCGCATTGGCATGTTGATCGCATGTGTTAGTACACATGTGATCAACATCGCTGTATGTTAGTACATCCCGCCCAAAGTGAGAGACTTAAGAAGAGATAGTGAGAGAGGTAATTAATTCAATAAATAATAATAATAATAATAATAATAAAACACCAGGACCAGATGGGTTTAGTGCAGAATTCTACAAAATACTTAGACTTCAGATAGCACTATGTCTCTCATTACTTTTCAAAAAAATACAGAGTGAAAACCCAGTATATCCATCTTTCTATGAGGCTAAATGTAATATTCACCCTAAAAATAAAGAAAGATCCAGAATTGGTAACTTCATATAGACCAATCACACTTCTCAATCAAGATTACAAAATTATGGCAAAAATGTATGCAAATAGATTACAATTATTATTACCGTCTTAATTTACAACTAGAGATGAGCGGGTTCGGTTCCTCGGAATCCGAATCCGCCCGAACTTCAGCTTTTTTTACACGGATCCGAGCGACTCGGATCTTCCCGCCTTGCTCGGTTAACCCGAGCGCGCCCGAACGTCATCATGACGCTGTCGGATTCTCGCGAGGCTCGGATTCTATCGCGAGACTCGGATTCTATATAAGGAGACGCGCGTCGCCGCCATTTTCACACGTGCATTGAGATTGATAGGGAGAGGACGTGGCTGGCGTCCTCTCCATTTAGATTAGAAGAGAGAGAGTGAGATTGAGACAGAGACACTTGATTTACTGGAGCTTAGGAGTACTAGAGAGTGCAGAGTTTACTAGTGACTGACCACTGACCAGTGACCACCAGTGCAGTTTTATTTAATATAATCCGTTCTCTGCCTGAAAAAAACGATACACAGTGACTCAGTCACATACCATATCTGTGTGCTCAGCCCAGTGTGCTGCATCATCTATGTATAATATCTGACTGTGCTCACACAGCTTAATTGTGGGGGAGACTGGGGAGCAGTTATAGGTTATAGCAGGAGCCAGGAGTACATATTATTAAAATTAAACAGTGCACACTTTTGCTGCAGGAGTGCCACTGCCATTGTGACTGACCAGTGACCTGACCACACTGACCACCAGTATAGTATACTATATTGTGATTGCCTGAAAAAGTTAAACACTCGTCGTGTGACTTGTGTGGTGTTTTTTTTTTTATTCTATAAAAAACTCATTCTGCTGACAGACAGTGTCCAGCAGGTCCGTCATTATATAATATATACCTGTCCGGCTGCAGTAGTGATATATATATATTTTTTATATCATTATTTATCATCCAGTCGCAGCAGACACAGTACGGTAGTTCACGGCTGTAGCTACCTCTGTGTCGGCACTCGGCAGTCCATCCATAATTGTATACCACCTACCCGTGGTTTTTTTTTCTTTCTTCTTTATACATACTACATCTCATTATCATCCAGTCTATATTAGCAGCAGACACAGTACAGTACGGTAGTCCACGGCTGTAGCTACCTCTGTGTCGGCACTCGGCAGTCCGTCCATAATTGTATACCACCTACCCGTGGTTTTTTTTCTTTCTTCTTTATACATACATACTACATCTCATTATCAACCAGTCTATATTAGCAGCAGACACAGTACAGTACGGTAGTCCACGGCTGTAGCTACCTCTGTGTCGGCACTCGGCAGTCCGTCCATAATTGTATACCACCTACCCGTGGTTTTTTTTTCTTTCTTCTTTATACATACATACTACATCTCATTATCAACCAGTCTATATTAGCAGCAGACACAGTACAGTACGGTAGTCCACGGCTGTAGCTACCTCTGTGTCGGCACTCGGCAGTCCGTCCATAATTGTATACCACCTACCCGTGGTTTTTTTTTCTTTCTTCTTTATACAGACATACTACATCTCATTATCAACCAGTCTATATTAACAGCAGACACAGTACAGTACGGTAGTCCACGGCTGTAGCTACATCTGTGTCGGCACTCGTCAGTCCATCCATAATTGTATATCACCTACCCGTGGTTTTTTTTCTTTCTTCTTTATACATACTACATCTCATTATCATCCAGTCTATATTAGCAGCAGACACAGTACAGTACGGTAGTCCACGGTTGTAGCTACCTCTGTGTCGGCACTCGGCAGTCCATCCATAATTGTATACCACCTACCCGTGGTTTTTTTTTCTTTCTTCTTTATACATACTACATCTCATTATCATCCAGTCTATATTAGCAGCAGACACAGTACAGTACGGTAGTCCACGGCTGTAGCTACCTCTGTGTCGGCACTCGGCAGTCCATCCATAATTGTATACCACCTACCCGTGGTTTTTTTTTCTTTCTTCTTTATACATACTACATCTCATTATCATCCAGTCTATATTAGCAGCAGACACAGTACAGTACGGTAGTCCACGGCTGTAGCTACCTCTCTGTCGGCACTCGGCAGTCCATCCATAATTGTATACCACCTACCCGTGGTTTTTTTTTCTTTCTTCTTTATACATACTACATCTCATTATCATCCAGTCTATATTAGCAGCAGACACAGTACAGTACGGTAGTCCACGGCTGTAGCTACCTCTGTGTCGGCACTCGGCAGTCCGTCCATAATTGTATACCACCTACCCGTGGTTTTTTTTTCTTTCTTCTTTATACATACATACTACATCTCATTATCATCCAGTCTATATTAGCAGCAGACACAGTACAGTACGGTAGTCCACGGCTGTAGCTACCTCTGTGTCGGCACTCGGCAGTCCGTCCATAATTGTATACCACCTACCTGTGGTTTTTTTTCTTTCTTCTTTATACATACATACTACATCTCATTATCAACCAGTCTATATTAGCAGCAGACACAGTACAGTACGGTAGTCCACGGCTGTAGCTACCTCTGTGTCGGCACTCGGCAGTCCGTCCATAATTGTATACCACCTACCCGTGGTTTTTTTTTCTTTCTTCTTTATACATACATACTACATCTCATTATCAACCAGTCTATATTAGCAGCAGACACAGTACAGTACGGTAGTCCACGGCTGTAGCTACCTCTGTGTCGGCACTCGGCAGTCCGTCCATAATTGTATACCACCTACCCGTGGTTTTTTTTTCTTTCTTCTTTATACATACATACTACATCTCATTATCAACCAGTCTATATTAGCAGCAGACACAGTACAGTACGGTAGTCCATGGCTGTAGCTACCTCTGTGTCGGCACTTGGCAGTCCATCCATAATTGTATACCACCTACCCGTGGTTTTTTTTTCTTTCTTCTTTATACATACTACATCTCATTATCATCCAGTCTATATTAGCAGCAGACACAGTACAGTACGGTAGTCCACGGCTGTAGCTACCTCTGTGTCGGCACTCGGCAGTCCATCCATAATTGTATACCACCTACCCGTGGTTTTTTTTCTTTCTTCTTTATACATACTACATCTCATTATCATCCAGTCTATATTAGCAGCAGACACAGTACAGTACGGTAGTCCACGGCTGTAGCTACCTCTGTGTCGGCACTCGGCAGTCCGTCCATAATTGTATACCACCTACTCGTGTTTTTTTTTCTTTCTTCTTTATACATACATACTACATCTCATTATCAACCAGTCTATATTAGCAGCAGACACAGTACAGTACGGTAGTCCACGGCTGTAGCTACCTCTGTGTCGGCACTCGGCAGTTCATCCATAATTGTATACCACCTACCCATGGTTTTTTTTTCTTTCTTCTTTATACATACTACATCTCATTATCATCCAGTCTATATTAGCAGCAGACACAGTACAGTACGGTAGTCCACGGCTGTAGCTACCTCTGTGTCGGCACTCGGCAGTCCATCCATAATTGTATACCACCTACCCGTGGTTTTTTTTTCTTTCTTCTTTATACATACTACATCTCATTATCATCCAGTCTATATTAGCAGCAGACACAGTACAGTACGGTAGTCCACGGCTGAAGCTACCTCTGTGTCGGCACTCGGCAGTCCGTCCATAATTGTATACCACCTACCCGTGTTTTTTTTTTCTTTCTTCTTTATACATACATACTACATCTCATTATCATCCAGTCTATATTAGCAGCAGACACAGTACAGTACGGTAGTCCACGGCTGTAGCTACCTCTGTGTCGGCACTCGGCACTCCATCCATAATTGTATACCACCTACCCGTGGTTTTTTTTTCTTTCTTCTTTATACATACATACTACCTCTCATTATCAACCAGTCTATATTAGCAGCAGACACAGTACAGTACGGTAGTCCACGGCTGTAGCTACCTCTGTGTCGGCACTCGGCAGTCCATCCATAATTGTATACCACCTACCCGTGGTTTTTTTTTATTTCTTCTTTATACATACTACATCTCATAATCATCCAGTCTTTAATAGCAGCAGACACAGTAAAGTACGGTAGTCCACGGCTGTAGCTACCTCTGTGTAGGCACTCGGCAGTCCATCCATAATTGTATACCACCTACCCGTGTTTTTTTTTTCTTCTTAATACATACTACATCTCATTATCATCCAGTCTATATTAGCAGCAGACACAGTACAGTACGGTAGTCCACGGCTGTAGCTACTTCTGTGTCAGCACTCGGCAGTCCGTCCATAATTGTATACCACCTACCCGTGGTTTTTTTTTCTTTCTTCTTTATACATACATACTATATCTCATTATCATCCAGTCTATATTAGCAGCAGACACAGTACAGTACGGTAGTCCACGGCTGTAGCTACCTCTGTGTCGGCACTCGGCAGTCCGTCCATAATTGTATACCACCTACCCGTGTTTTTTTTTTCTTTCTTCTTTATACATACATACTACATCTCATTATCAACCAGTCTATATTAGCAGCAGACACAGTACAGTACGGTAGTCCACGGCTGTAGCTACCTCTGTGTCGGCACTCGGCACTCCATCCATAATTGTATACCACCTACCCGTGGTTTTTTTTTCTTTCTTCTTTATTCATACATACTACATCTCATTATCAACCAGTCTATATTAGCAGCAGACACAGTACAGTACGGTAGTCCACGGCTGTAGCTACCTCTGTGTCGGCACTCGGCAGTCCATCCATAATTGTATACCACCTACCCGTGTGTTTTTTTTATTTCTTCTTTATACATACTACATCTCATTATCATCCAGTCTTTAATAGCAGCAGACACAGTAAAGTACGGTAGTCCACGGCTGTAGCTACCTCTGTGTCGGCACTCGGCAGTCCATCCATAATTGTATACCACCTACCCGTGGTTTTTTTTCTTTCTTCTTTATACATACTACATCTCATTATCATCCAGTCTATATTAGCAGCAGACACAGTACAGTACGGTAGTCCACGGCTGTAGCTACCTCTGTGTCGGCACTCGGCAGTCCGTCCATAATTGTATACCACCTACCCGTGGTTTTTTTTTCTTTCTTCTTTATACATACATACTACATCTCATTATCATCCAGTCTATATTAGCAGCAGACACAGTACAGTACGGTAGTCCACGGCTGTAGCTACCTCTGTGTCGGCACTCGGCAGTCCATCCATAATTGTATACCACCTACCCGTGTTTTTTTTTTCTTTCTTCTTTATACATACATACTACATCTCATTATCAACCAGTCTATATTAGCAGCAGACACAGTACAGTACGGTAGTCCACGGCTGTAGCTACCTCTGTGTCGGCACTCGGCAGTCCATCCATAATTGTATACCACCTACCCGTGGTTTTTTTTTCTTTCTTCTTTATACATACTACATCTCATTATCATCCAGTCTATATTAGCAGCAGACACAGTACAGTACGGTAGTCCACGGCTGTAGCTACCTCTGTGTCGGCACTCGGCAGTCCATCCATAATTGTATACCACCTACCCGTGGTTTTTTTTTCTTTCTTCTTTATACATACTACATCTCATTATCATCCAGTCTATATTAGCAGCAGACACAGTACAGTACGGTAGTCCACGGCTGTAGCTACCTCTGTGTCGGCACTCGGCAGTCCGTCCATAATTGTATACCACCTACCCGTGGTTTTTTTTTCTTTCTTCTTTATACATACATACTACATCTCATTATCAACCAGTCTATATTAGCAGCAGACACAGTACAGTACGGTAGTCCACGGCTGTAGCTACCTCTGTGTCGGCACTCGGCAGTCCATCCATAATTGTATACTAGTATCCATCCATCTCCATTGTTTACCTGAGGTGCCTTTTAGTTGTGCCTATTAAAATATGGAGAACAAAAATGTTGAGGTTCCAAAATTAGGGAAAGATCAAGATCCACTTCCACCTCGTGCTGAAGCTGCTGCCACTAGTCATGGCCGAGACGATGAAATGCCAGCAACGTCGTCTGCCAAGGCCGATGCCCAATGTCATAGTACAGAGCATGTCAAATCCAAAACACCAAATATCAGTAAAAAAAGGACTCCAAAACCTAAAATAAAATTGTCGGAGGAGAAGCGTAAACTTGCCAATATGCCATTTACCACACGGAGTGGCAAGGAACGGCTGAGGCCCTGGCCTATGTTTATGGCTAGTGGTTCAGCTTCACATGAGGATGGAAGCACTCAGCCTTTCGCTAGAAAAATGAAAAGACTCAAGCTGGAAAAAGCACAGCAAAGAACTGTGCGTTCTTCGAAATCCCAACTCCACAAGGAGAGTCCAATTGTGTCGGTTGCGATGCCTGACCTTCCCAACACTGGACGTGAAGAGCATGCGCCTTCCACTATTTGCACGCCCCCTGCAAGTGCTGGAAGGAGCACCCGCAGTCCAGTTCCTGATAGTCAGATTGAAGATGTCAGTGTTGAAGTACACCAGGATGAGGAGGATATGGGTGTTGCTGGCGCTGGGGAGGAAATTGACCAGGAGGATTCTGATGGTGAGGTGGTTTGTTTAAGTCAGGCACCCGGGGAGACACCTGTTGTCCGTGGGAGGAATATGGCCGTTGACATGCCTGGTGAAAATACCAAAAAAATCAGCTCTTCGGTGTGGAAGTATTTCACCAGAAATGCGGACAACATTTGTCAAGCCGTGTGTTCCCTTTGTCAAGCTGTAATAAGTAGGGGTAAGGACGTTAACCACCTCGGAACATCCTCCCTTATACGTCACCTGCAGCGCATTCATAATAAGTCAGTGACAAGTTCAAAAACTTTGGCCGACAGCGGAAGCAGTCCACTGACCAGTAAATCCCTTCCTCTTGTAACCAAGCTCACGCAAACCACCCCACCAACTCCCTCAGTGTCAATTTCCTCCTTCCCCAGGAATGCCAATAGTCCTGCAGGCCATGTCACTGGCAATTCTGATGATTCCTCTCCTGCCTGGGATTCCTCCGATGCATCCTTGCGTGTAACGCCTACTGCTGCTGGCGCTGCTGTTGTTGCTGCTGGGAGTCGATGGTCATCCCAGAGGGGAAGTCGTAAGCCCACTTGTACTACTTCCAGTAAGCAATTGACTGTTCAACAGTCCTTTGCGAGGAAGATGAAATATCACAGCAGTCATCCTGCTGCAAAGCGGATAACTGAGGCCTTGACAACTATGTTGGTGTTAGACGTGCGTCCGGTATCCGCCGTTAGTTCACAGGGAACTAGACAATTTATTGAAGCAGTGTGCCCCCGTTACCAAATACCATCTAGGTTCCACTTCTCTAGGCAGGCGATACCGAGAATGTACACGGACGTCAGAAAAAGACTCACCAGTGTCCTAAAAAATGCAGTTGTACCCAATGTCCACTTAACCACGGACATGTGGACAAGTGGAGCAGGGCAGGGTCAGGACTATATGACTGTGACAGCCCACTGGGTAGATGTATGGACTCCCGCCGCAAGAACAGCAGCGGCGGCACCAGTAGCAGCATCTCGCAAACGCCAACTCTTTCCTAGGCAGGCTACGCTTTGTATCACCGCTTTCCAGAATACGCACACAGCTGAAAACCTCTTACGGCAACTGAGGAAGATCATCGCGGAATGGCTTACCCCAATTGGACTCTCCTGTGGATTTGTGGCATCGGACAACGCCAGCAATATTGTGTGTGCATTAAATATGGGCAAGTTCCAGCACGTCCCATGTTTTGCACATACCTTGAATTTGGTGGTGCAGAATTTTTAAAAAAACGACAGGGGCGTGCAAGAGATGCTGTCGGTGGCCAGAAGAATTGCGGGACACTTTCGGCGTACAGGCACCACGTACAGAAGACTGGAGCACCACCAAAAACTACTGAACCTGCCCTGCCATCATCTTAAGCAAGAAGTGGTAACGAGGTGGAATTCAACCCTCTATATGCTTCAGAGGTTGGAGGAGCAGCAAAAGGCCATTCAAGCCTATACAATTGAGCACGATATAGGAGGTGGAATGCACCTGTCTCAAGCGCAGTGGAGAATGATTTCAACGTTGTGCAAGGTTCTGATGCCCTTTGAACTTGCCACACGTGAAGTCAGTTCAGACACTGCCAGCCTGAGTCAGGTCATTCCCCTCATCAGGCTTTTGCAGAAGAAGCTGGAGACATTGAAGGAGGAGCTAACACGGAGCGATTCCGCTAGGCATGTGGGACTTGTGGATGGAGCCCTTAATTCGCTTAACAAGGATTCACGGGTGGTCAATCTGTTGAAATCAGAGCACTACATTTTGGCCACCATGCTCGATCCTAGATTTAAAGCCTACCTTGGATCTCTCTTTCCGGCAGACACAAGTCTGCTGGGGTTGAAAGACCTGCTGGTGAGAAAATTGTCAAGTCAAGCGGAACGCGACCTGTCAAATCTCCTCCTTCACATTCTCCCGCAACTGGGGGTGCGAGGAAAAGGCTCAGAATTCCGAGCCCACTCGCTGGCGGTGATGCAGGGCAGTCTGAAGCGACTGCTGATGCTGACATCTGGTCCGGACTGAAGGACCTGACAACGATTACGGACATGTCGTCTACTGTCACTGCATATGATTCTCTCACCATTGAAAGAATGGTGGAGGATTATATGAGTGACCGCATCCAAGTAGGCACGTCACACAGTCCGTACTTATACTGGCAGGAAAAAGAGGCAATTTGGAGGCCCTTGCACAAACTGGCTTTATTCTACCTAAGTTGCCCTCCCACAAGTGTGTACTCCGAAAGAGTGTTTAGTGCCGCCGCTCACCTTGTCAGCAATCGGCGTACGAGGTTACATCCAGAAAATGTGGAGAAGATGATGTTCATTAAAATGAATTATAATCAATTCCTCCGCGGAGACATTGACCAGCAGCAATTGCCTCCACAAAGTACACAGGGAGCTGAGATGGTGGATTCCAGTGGGGACGAATTGATAATCTGTGAGGAGGGGGATGTACACGGTGATATATCGGAGGATGATGATGAGGTGGACATCTTGCCTCTGTAGAGCCAGTTTGTGCAAGGAGAGATTAATTGCTTCTTTTTTGGGGGGGGGTCCAAACCAACCCGTCATATCAGTCACAGTCGTGTGGCAGACCCTGTCACTGAAATGATGGGTTGGTTAAAGTGTGCATGTCCTGTTTTGTTTATACAACATAAGGGTGGGTGGGAGGGCCCAAGGACAATTCCATCTTGCACCTCTTTTTTCTTTTATTTTTATTTGCGTCATGTGCTGTTTGGGGAGGGTTTTTTGGAAGGGCCATCCTGCGTGACACTGCAGTGCCACTCCTAGATGGGCCCGGTGTTTGTGTCGGCCACTAGGGTCGCTTATCTTACTCACACAGTCAGCTACCTCATTGCGCCTCTTTTTTTCTTTGCGTCATGTGCTGTTTGGGGAGGGTTTTTTGGAAGGGCCATCCTGCGTGACACTGCAGTGCCACTCCTAGATGGGCCCGGTGTTTGTGTCGGCCACTAGGGTCGCTTATCTTACTCACACAGTCAGCTACCTCATTGCGCCTCTTTTTTTCTTTGCGTCATGTGCTGTTTGGGGAGGGTTTTTTGGAAGGGCCATCCTGCGTGACACTGCAGTGCCACTCCTAGATGGGCCCGGTGTTTGTGTCGGCCACTAGGGTCGCTTATCTTACTCACACAGTCAGCTACCTCATTGCGCCTCTTTTTTTCTTTGCGTCATGTGCTGTTTGGGGAGGGTTTTTTGGAAGGGCCATCCTGCGTGACACTGCAGTGCCACTCCTAGATGGGCCCGGTGTTTGTGTCGGCCACTAGGGTCGCTTATCTTACTCACACAGTCAGCTACCTCATTGCGCCTCTTTTTTCTTTGCGTCATGTGCTGTTTGGGGAGGGTTTTTTGGAAGGGACATCCTGCGTGACACTGCAGTGCCACTCCTAGATGGGCCCGGTGTTTGTGTCGGCCACTAGGGTCGCTTATCTTACTCACACAGTCAGCTACCTCATTGCGCCTCTTTTTTTCTTTGCGTCATGTGCTGTTTGGGGAGGGTTTTTTGGAAGGGCCATCCTGCGTGACACTGCAGTGCCACTCCTAGATGGGCCCGGTGTTTGTGTCGGCCACTAGGGTCGCTTATCTTACTCACACAGTCAGCTACCTCATTGCGCCTCTTTTTTTCTTTGCGTCATGTGCTGTTTGGGGAGGGTTTTTTGAAAGGGACATCCTGCGTGACACTGCAGTGCCACTCCTAGATGGGCCCGGTGTTTGTGTCGGCCACTAGGGTCGCTAATCTTACTCACACAGCTACCTCATTGCGCCTCTTTTTTTCTTTGCGTCATGTGCTGTTTGGGGAGGGTTTTTTGGAAGGGACATCCTGCGTGACACTGCAGTTCCACTCCTAGATGGGCCCGGTGTTTGTGTCGGCCACTAGGGTCGCTTATCTTACTCACACAGCGACCTCGGTGCAAATTTTAGGACTAAAAATAATATTGTGAGGTGTGAGGTATTCAGAATAGACTGAAAATGAGTGGAAATTATGGTTTTTGAGGTTAATAATACTTTGGGATCAAAATGACCCCCAAATTCTATGATTTAAGCTGTTTTTTAGGGTTTTTTGAAAAAAACACCCAAATCCAAAACACACCCGAATCCGATAAAAAAAATTCGGTGAGGTTTTGCCAAAACGCGGTCGAACCCAAAACACGGCCGCGGAACCGAACCCAAAACCAAAACACAAAACCCAAAAAATTTCAGGCACTCATCTCTACTTACAACTACACAATTTGGATTTACCAAGAATAGACACTCAGTACAAAGTGTAAGATTGGCAAATAGAGTCGATAGCAGCGGCAAATAATGATCAATTGAAATCTCAGTATCCCATTTTAATGAGTTTAGACACAGAAAAAGCTTTTCATACAATACTATGGCCCCACTTAGAAGCAATCTTTATGAAAAGGGCTTTTGGAATGGAATTGAATAATATAATGAAGGTTCTATACAATACACCCCGCTCATTACTGCAGCTTAACGGTGTGAAAGGGGGTACTGTCACTATGCAAAGAGGAACAAGGCAAGGCTGTTCTCTATCTGCCATATTATTTAATTTTGCCTTAGACCCTTTATTACGTATATTGCAAAATCTTGCAATTATGGTCATGGACTTTGATAAACATCTTGCACATAAATTTCAACTTGTTTATCACCTGCTACTGGGACCTTTTTAATCCACGACTTGCCAGTATCTTGATGTTGTTATGATACACGGTGGCATCCCTTACTGTGCCTGCCATTTGACTCATGATTTCCTACTCACCATTGATGCTTAGGAGATCCTGGATGTCCTCATCAGACCACATGCTGGACAACCTTTCCAAGCTCTCTCCAGGCCTATGCCCAGGGTTTTCTCTCTCCAGACCTGTGTGACCAGCACCAAGCTTTACAATTGCTTCCAGGCCTGTGGTGTCCAATGCTAGCTCTCATTCCAAGCCCTCTCTCTCCTGAACTGTGTGCTCTGTGCTCAGCCACCAGCTAGCCTTCCTGGACCACTCTGTGCCCAGCTCTCCTTGCAGGACCACTCTGTGCTCAGTGACTAGCTTTCCTTCCAGACCTTCTCTATGCCCAGTCTGTGTGCACCCAGCTCTCCTTCCAGGCCGGCTCATCTGGTTGTGCACATAATCTCAGTGTGTCTCTGCTCTCTGGGTACTTACCTCAGCAGCCAGCGCCATGGAGGGACCAATTAGCGGCTTTTGCAATTACCCAGGTAGAAAAACCGTTGTGTAAGAGCTGTTTCCACCGCAGTGTTCCCAGGATTTGCCTGCTCAATACCCAGGAAAAAATACTGGGTCATACTGGGTTTCCACTGAGCCACGTCCAGAGTAGACACAGCAATTACCCGGGTTTTTTAGGCAGTTGTAAAGAGGTATTGGTATATTTTTAAAAATTGGTTATAGATCTAAAACTCCCTTCATGGGAAAAAGAACAAAAAGATAATGGTTTTAGTACACTCCTTTTTAAAATTGTCAAGTGTACCAACATTACGTAGCAAATTTCTAACTAGGAGGTATACTGTACCACAATGATAGGCTTGTACATTAAGTTGAGTTAAGTGAAAATAGAGCATTTAGTGCATCATTTTAGTATCATCATTACAGACTCCTCTTCTAAAATGCAAACAATGAAATTAGAGGGATCAATGAAAACAGATCACAGTGGCATAATACATTCATACGTATGGTAATAGATCACAGTGACATTGTAATACATTCATACGTGTGGTATTGATATCCAGATCACAATCAGGTAGTCTAGCACCTGAAATTAGTAAATCTTTGTGAGATCTCAAAACAGAAAATATTTCTCTCCATCATGAAAGCAAAACCTGTCATTCAGACAAATTGGTTAAATCACGGATTTAACCAATTTAATCTGTTTTTCAGTGTTTGGGAGCAAATGGTCGATTGTCATTTGATATCATCCATTACCAGAATTTCATTCCAACCAGTCAGATCTGGCAGATAATATTCCAGATAATTGTTTAGTGTATGTCTAGCTTAACTCGGCTCCTCTGGTAAAAAAGTGATGTTTAGCTGCTCAGCCCAGAGCCGGATTAAGGCTAAAGAGCAGGGGGCCCCCATGGACTAAAAAACGGAAAAAATAATAATATATATATATTACCCATACAATAGGCACGGCACTCCAGGGACTCGTTCCAATAAGGCTTTTATTCAAGGTGCTGTGATCAACATGTTTCGGGGCATGCGCCCCTTCGTCAGGACCCACCAAAACAAACAAGACATACACACAAAAAACATTTATATACCTGATGCCAAACCTCACCTGTTGCCGGCGTCCGCGTCCACAGCTGCTGCTGCTGATTCACTCACGGGGTCTCACTTCCGGGTCACGCAAGACGTGGTTGCTAAGCAACCCTTAGCTTGCGCTCCTGTCCTGTAAGTCCGGCTTCCGTGTCCTCAAGCAGTGCGGCATGTGGGCGGACCTGGCAAAGCAAGCATAATGTGTTTAAAAACAAGGTTAAAAAACGTTTGCATGACAATACATAAACCTGGATACTCTACATATTAACATATTATTGCACTTTTTATACTTTTTATACAGCAGTCAATTGACCATATAGATCCCCACTCACCCGCAAGTACTCAGAGTTATCTATAGATAAACTAAATTCTATCTTTTGGGGGATAGACTGCGAGTACAACACGAACTTCAGGGACACCTCATCTCAGGCTATTCCAGTTGATTTTGTCGTTCAATCCGTCCGGTGATATAGTACCCAACCGGACAATCCATCTGGATTCTAATAAACACAGGGCTTTGATGCGATCACCTCCACGAGGGGATTCCACCACATGATCAATTACAAAATGCTTCAGATCCGAAAGGGAATGGCCCAACATTCTAAAATGACGGGCCACAGGCTGGTCCATGGATTTACCTTCAGCTGATAGATGGATGGCGGACCTGTGCAGAGCCATCTGCTCCCGAAATTTACGGGAGGTCTGCCCCACATAATATAAACCACAAGGACATGTGATCACATACACCACTGGCATCAGGTATATAAATGTTTTTTGTGTGTATGTCTTGTTTGTTTTGGTGGGTCCAGACAAAGGGGCGCATGCCCCGAAACATGTTGATCACAGCACCTTGAATAAAAGCCTTATTGGAACGAGTCCCTGGAGTGCCGTGCCTATTGTATGGGTATGTTATGGAACGCTGCACAGGACACCGGGACCAGTAGTTCAGAAGCAAGGAGTGCCGGCTGAATTGTATTGGTACATTTGTTGTGGAAGACTTTGGATTTTTCCACATCTGTTGTATGGCACCACAGCTATGAATGGATTAAATAGACATTTATATATCTTTGACTTCACTGGGATTACACTGATTAATTATTTGCAGTTTGCCTGCAATAGCAACTGGACAAGGTACCAGCAATAATTAATTGTTGATACGAGCACACAACTATTATGGAACCCACAACGGAGGTACTTGAGACACATGAGGCAAGTGGATGCAGGGATTTTAAAGTCCCTCCCTGTGAGACCTTCAGCTTCACTGCAGATCAGGTGCAGCAAATCCTGTTCAAAGAGCCAGTGACGACAACTGACCCAGTGCACAACTTAGAGGAGTTGCATTTTCAATTATTTAAATTAAAAAGACGTGAAATAGACTATTTGATGCATGGAACATCCCTATCCGACTATGTACGTGAACGCAAAATTCCGCGGGGTTTTAGAGTGGCAAATGTGCCAACGATTGGCAGACAAAACCCTGAGTTTGTACGGAAGTGGATGGGTATCCTCAATAAGTGTGCGCTAGACCTAATGGTACTGGTCATAGAAGAAGCTGGCCGTGAACTACAGGCGACACGCACGAAGATCCTAGCATTTGAGAACACCCACCAGGATGTGCTGGAAGATGTGGCCAATTCAAGCTGGCTTAATAAACTACAACAGCAATGCGACCAATACAAGAAGAACTTAATCAAATTTAAAAAGAACAAAAAACACACAGTAGATGTTAGGCGGCGAGGGTCCGCTCGTCAGTGCGGCCCGGCGCCTAGCAACAGGGACGCCACTGTCGGACCGCGTTCCCCGTTGCTGGGTCTAAGTTAATCACCTCATTGGTTTCCTGGCTGTGTAGCATGCAGCTGCACGGCATGTTGTAATTAATCACTCATCTGTTTCCCTGGCCAGGCAGCTTGGCAGCTGCATGGCATTTAATCCAATCAGCCTCCAAACAGCTGATTGGAGGACTCTCTGTTAAGAACACTTCCTGGGCTTCTCACAGACGCCGGTGATAGCTTCCTGTTTGCCTGAGTCTGCTACAGAGAGTTCCCAGTCCCGGTCTATTCGGTTGTTCCTGTCCTCAGAGATCCTGTACTCGGAAGTTACCATCTGTTCCTGGAGTCTGACCGAGCACCTTTAACATCTGGTGGTGTTTGTGAGTCGCGGCGCAGCCGTGTGTTGCGGCTTGTCCGCTACAGTTTATTATTTTGTTTATATTGTGTTCTGGAGCTTTGCGGAGGATTCCGCTTCCACAAGATCTACTCTGGTGTCCAGCGGTGCCGGATAGGAGTGTCGGATCAGTGGATCTTTGGTTGTCCTTTTCCCTGGCGGCTAGTCCGCACATATCTTTTGATTTAGTTAAGTTAGCTTGTAACCCCTGGCTTGGTTGCTTAGTCAGAGGGCCCCTTGTTATCACCCTGTCTCGGACTTCCCCTTGTCTCCCATTAAGACCTGCGGGGGCATCGGGGTTGGGCAGACATAATCCGCCCTTCGAACGCGGCTGCCATGGGCTCAAGCAACCATAGTCTCGCAGGGGATTTCTGATAACACGGGCGAGACAACGGAGTTAGGGCGCCAGGGGTTACTAGGCTCTCCAGCTCCCACAACCAGCATATTGTTCCTGTACTCAGATCCCTGCCATAAGATTTTCTCCGGTCTGGAGTACAGGAATCATAACATTATCACCGGCCTAAACAAAAGAAAAGATTTAACTTACAGTAAATTTTTTCATTTTTTAGTTGGGAGAATTTGTCGGCCTTATGAATCCCGCCGGTGTTGGGCCAAATCATGGCCAGCTTCTTGTTAGTCAGATTCAGGAACTTACTCAGATGGTTCAGGATCTGTCCCTCCGGGTGAGGTCACAGGAAGATCTGTTACGGACTTCCCCGAGGGTCATCCCTGAACCAAAAATGCATCTGCCTGACCGTTTTTTTGGGGATAGAAAACAGTTTTTTAATTTTAAAGAATCTTGCAAACTGTATTTTCGTTTAAGACCAGTTACCTCAGGTACAGAGGCTCAGCGGGTTGGGATTATTATTTCTCTGCTTCAGGGGGATCCTCAGACCTGGGCTTTTGGTTTAAAGACAGACGATCCGGCCTTATCGTCTATAGACGCCTTTTTAAAATCTTTAGGGCTATTATATGACGACCCTGATAGAGAGGCGTCCGCAGAAAGTCACTTGCGTGCTCTTAGACAGGGTAGGAATCCCGCAGAGAATTATTGTACGGAGTTTCGCCGTTGGTCGAACGACTGTGGCTGGAATGACCCAGCCCTGCGCAGTCAGTTTCGCCTCGGCTTATCTGAATCTATAAAAGACAGTCTCCTCCAGTATCCCGCTCCTGAGACCCTCGATAACCTCATGGAGCTCTCTATTAAAATAGATCGTCGGCTCAGAGAGCGGAGGGCTGAAAAAGGGGCATCTGTCGGGTCCTCTCCCTGGGTTCCTTCCATTCCTGTTGACATAGAGGAGCCTATGCAGATTGGTCTCTCCAAATTGTCTCCGGAAGAAAGAACCAGGAGGCAAAATTCTGGTCTGTGTTTATACTGCGGAGGTAAGGGACATTTTGCCCGTAGTTGTCCAAATAAGTCGGGAAACTTCCTGACCAAGTGAGTTGTGAGGGGGTTCACTTTGGTCTACAGCTCATCTCCTCAAATAATTCACTGTTGGTTCCTGCTAAAGTTTCCTATGGCAGCCTCTGTTCCTCGATCTCTGCTTTTGTGGACAGTGGAGCTGCAGGAAACTTTATGGATTTAACATCGGCCAAGGCCTTAGGTATTCCTCAGCTAACCTTGGGTAGATGTGTCACCATGCATGGTTTAGATGGGAGTCCCTTATCCAATGGGGTTATTTCTCTATGTACACCTCCTGTTTTGCTCTCGGTGGGAGCTCTGCATTCTGAAAAGATTGAGTTTTTCCTTACCCATTGTCCAGCAGTTCCTGTGGTTCTGGGTCACCCTTGGCTGGCCTTTCATAATCCCATCATAGATTGGCAGTCTGGGGAGATCCTACAATGGGGTACCATCTGTGATAAAGAATGTATTACGCTTCCTATCCGAGTAGCTGCCGCCGCTTCCGCACATATTCCTGGGGAATACCAGGATTTTGTTGATGTGTTTTCCAAGGGCAATGCGGATATTTTGCCTCCCCATAGGCCTTATGATTGTACCATTGAGTTAATTCCTGGTGCCACGTTGCCTAAAGGAAGGTTATATGCATTGTCTGGTCCTGAAACTGTGGCCATGAATGAGTATGTGAAAGAAAGCCTTGAGAAAGGATTTATCAGGCCATCTAAATCCCCTTTAAGTGCAGGTTTCTTCTTCGTAGAGAAGAAGGATGGTTCACTCAGACCCTGCATTGACTTTAGAGCTTTGAATAAGATCTCAGTAAAGAATACTTACCCTCTGCCGCTGATCTCTGTCCTCTTTGATCAGCTGCGTTCGGCTGTTATTTTTTCTAAGATTGACCTGAGAGGAGCATACAACCTCATCAGAATCAGGTCAGGGGATGAGTGGAAAACGGCATTCAGTACTCAGTCAGGCCATTATGAGTATCTGGTCATGCCATTCGGCCTATCTAACGCTCCGGCAGTTTTCCAGGATCTCATTAATGATGTGCTCCGTGAGTTTCTGGGAAGATTCGTTGTGGTCTATTTAGATGATATTTTGATATATTCTGACTCTGTAGAACAACATGTTACCCAGGTGCGTCAGGTGCTAAAGAAATTACGTGAAAATCACTTATATGCCAAGCTGGAGAAGTGTGAATTTCATGTCACGGAGGTATCCTTTTTAGGGTACATTATTTCCCCTCAGGGATTCTGTATGGAACCAAAGAAGCTCCAAGCCATCCTTAGTTGGGCGCAACCCACCAACTTAAAAGCAATTCAGCGCTTTTTAGGGTTTGCGAACTACTATAGAAGATTTATTCACTCTTTCTCTGACCTAGTTGCTCCCATTGTGGCACTAACTAAGAAGGGAGCAGATCCTACCAATTGGTCACGTGAAGCTGAGTTATCTTTTCAGGCCTTGAAACAAGCCTTTGTCTCAGCCCCTGTCCTCAGACATCCCAACCCAGAATTGCCTTTCATTGTTGAGGTTGATGCCTCGGAGGTTGGAGTAGGGGCTATCCTTTCTCAGAAGGATCCTGATTCCCTTGAATTACATCCTTGTGCCTTCATGTCCAGAAAATTCTCATCTGCAGAATCCAACTACGATGTTGGTAACCGGGAATTGCTGGCTATTAAATGGGCTTTCGAGGAGTGGAGGCATTGGCTTGAAGGAGCGACCCATACCATTTCAGTTTTGACTGATCACAAAAATCTTCAATACATAGAATCAGCTAAACGACTGAATGCCCGGCAGGCTCGTTGGGCTTTATTTTTTACTCGTTTCAAATTCATTATCACCTTCAGGCCAGGTTCCAAGAATACCAAGGCAGATGCCCTGTCACGCAGTTTTCTTCCGGTTCAAGACAACAGTCCTGCTACTCCCATACTTCCGTCTTCAGTCATTCAGGCAGGCCTCACACAGGATGTATTTTCCCAGTTAAAGCTGCTTCAACATCAAGCTCCTGGAAATACTCCGGCTGGTCGTCTTTTTGTCCCTGAGTTTTTGAGAGCAACTGTTTTGACGGAGTTTCATGATAGCAAAGTTGCCGGGCATCTGGGAATCGCTAAGACTTTGGAATTAGTCTCCCGCTCAGTATGGTGGCCTGGTCTTTCCAAAGACATTAAAGAGTTTGTTTTTTCATGTCCGGTCTGTGCACAGCATAAAGTTCCCCGTTCTTTGCCTATAGGTCAACTTATGCCCTTGAATGTTCCTCTTAGGCCATGGTCGCATATCTCCATGGATTTTGTGGTGGACCTCCCTCTGTCAGCCGGATGCCGAGTCATATGGGTGGTAGTGGACCGTTTTAGCAAGATGGCCCATTTCATTGCTCTTCCCCGATTGCCATCTGCCCAGGGATTGGCAGTCTTGTTCCTCCGCCATGTTTTCAGACTCCATGGCTTACCCACTGACATTGTTTCTGACAGGGGTCCACAATTCATTGCACAATTTTGGAAGTCTTTTTGTGCTTCGTTAAAGATGAAATTATCATTAACCTCCGGCTATCATCCACAATCCAATGGACAGACTGAGCGAGTTAACCAATCTCTAAAACAATATTTGCGTTTGTACTCGGCCAAACTCCAAAATGACTGGTCTGAGTTTCTTCCATTGGCGGAGTTTGCTTATAATAATGCCTGTCATTCCTCCACCAATGTGTCTCCATTTTTTGCAGTTTTTGGTTTTCACCCCAGAGCTAATTCATTTTTTCAACATTCCTCTGTCTCCTCTCTGGCCCTGACCTCTCATCTTAAACTTATTTGGAAAAAAGTGCACCTGGCTCTCAGAAAAGCAGCTTTCCGGGAAAAAAAAATTTCTGACAGGCTCCGGCGGCCGTGCACTTTTAAAGTAGGAGACAGGGTGTGGTTGTCGACTCGCAACATTAAACTTCGACAAACCTCAGCCAGATTGGGTCCTAGATTTATTGGACCATTTCTCATTATCAAAAAAGTCAATCCAGTTGCTTTCCGGTTACGTTTACCAAAAACTTTACGGATCGGAAATACCTTTCATTGCTCATTGCTTAAACCATATGTTTCGTCCAGCAGATTTCCTCGTAAAATATCTCAGGGGAGATCACCAGTTAATGTACAGGGTCAGCAGGAGTTCTTGGTGGAGAAGGTTCTCGATTCCAAGTTGTCCCGGGGTCGGCTTTATTTTTTGGTACATTGGAGAGGTTATGGGCCAGAGGAAAGGTCTTGGGTCCTGGATGAGGATCTCCATGCCCCAAGGCTCAAAAAGGAATTTTTTCGAGAATTTCCTCAGAAACCCGGCCTTAGGGGTTCCTTGACCCCTCCTCAAGGGGGGGGGTACTGTTAGGCGCCGAGGGTCCGCTCGTCAGTGCGGCCCGGCGCCTAGCAACAGGGACGCCACTGTCGGACCGCGTTCCCCGTTGCTGGGTCTAAGTTAATCACCTCATTGGTTTCCTGGCTGTGTAGCATGCAGCTGCACGGCATGTTGTAATTAATCACTCATCTGTTTCCCTGGCCAGGCAGCTTGGCAGCTGCATGGCATTTAATCCAATCAGCCTCCAAACAGCTGATTGGAGGACTCTCTGTTAAGAACACTTCCTGGGCTTCTCACAGACGCCGGTGATAGCTTCCTGTTTGCCTGAGTCTGCTACAGAGAGTTCCCAGTCCCGGTCTATTCGGTTGTTCCTGTCCTCAGAGATCCTGTACTCGGAAGTTACCATCTGTTCCTGGAGTCTGACCGAGCACCTTTAACATCTGGTGGTGTTCGTGAGTCGCGGCGCAGCCGTGTGTTGCGGCTTGTCCGCTACAGTTTATTATTTTGTTTATATTGTGTTCTGGAGCTTTGCGGAGGATTCCGCTTCCACAAGATCCACTCTGGTGTCCAGCGGTGCCGGATAGGAGTGTCGGATCAGTGGATCTTTGGTTGTCCTTTTCCCTGGCGGCTAGTCCGCACATATCTTTTGATTTAGTTAAGTTAGCTTGTAACCCCTGGCTTGGTTGCTTAGTCAGAGGGCCCCTTGTTATCACCCTGTCTCGGACTTCCCCTTGTCTCCCATTAAGACCTGCGGGGGCATCGGGGTTGGGCAGACATAATCCGCCCTTCGAACGCGGCTGCCATGGGCTCAAGCAACCATAGTCTCGCAGGGGATTTCTGATAACACGGGCGAGACAACGGAGTTAGGGCGCCAGGGGTTACTAGGCTCTCCAGCTCCCACAACCAGCATATTGTTCCTGTACTCAGATCCCTGCCATAAGATTTTCTCCGGTCTGGAGTACAGGAATCATAACAGTAGATGCTGATTATGAGGAGAACAGAATCTACAGGTGGCTCTCTGGGGGCGCATCAGCAACACGCAATAATGCCTTAGAAAGACGCCGTAGACCGTGGCAACCTCGGCGTCCACAAAATTATACTCCAACGCCTCAAAATAACAGCGACAGTGAATTCGCAATTTCTGAATCAGACGAAGCCTCTACGTCAGAGAGGATCCCTTTAGGCCAAGGTGGGGCCACCCAGAGGGGTGGAGAAAGACCACCCGCAGGGGCGGGCAGAACAAAAGAAATAAGAGAAGTCAGGCGAAATCCCTCCCGCAAAAACACAGCCTGATCTTTAATCTGTCAAAGAGGATACTACAGCCAACAGAAATTCAAGTATTACAGAAAGGCCTGGCCTTTGTGCGTACCAACATGCACGATGAATTTACATGGAGACTCGACCATCACAAGTTCTCCAGAAATCTACGTTTAAAGGAACATTTTCAACACCAAAAGAGGATACCGGAGAGCTCGCCTCTTGAATTGTTCTTAATGGGCAAGACAAGATCGAAATTTGATCCAGTGTCGGTCAATCCATCATTAAAAACGTTTGACCGTTTACTACATGATTCGGTGACGAGATTCAGAATGGCACCTGGTAAAGTACATAAAAATCTATCCAGAGAAGAAGCCTCTGCGGTAAAACGCCTGAGCACATATGAGGATATAATTATCAGGCCAGCCGATAAAGGCGGGGCCATTGTGGTACAAGACATCACTGACTATCGTCATGAAATTGAACAACAGTTGTCCGAAGAAGGAGTATACAGTCGTCTACCCGGGAACCCTACAAGCAAATTCCAAAAGGAATTGCGTGGGATGTTGGGAGTAGCTGTACAACAACAACACATCACCTCCAGGATCTGTAATGCATTATTAGTGGAATATCCGAAGGTGCCGGTGTTATACACATTGCCGAAGCTACACAAAGACAGCAGGAATCCGCCCGGTCGACCGATTATATCGGCGCGAGGTTCCTTATATTATCCTGTGGCACAATTATTGGATTATCTGCTTCAACCATTGTTGAGCAAGAAGGAGACTTTCTTGAAAGATACCACAGAATTTTTGAAATTGTTAGGTGGTGTTTCCGAAGTACCTAAGGGAACATGGTTATGCTGCTTAGACGTATGTAGTCTTTATACGTCGATCCCCCATGAGGGTGGATTACGGGCGATGAAAAATTTTTTACAACAATTTCTAGATCCTGTATTATTCAACCATGATCTTTTTTTGAAATTGTTAGAGTTGACCCTCTATAGAAATTACTTCTTCTATGACGGTCAATACTACTTGCAACAACGGGGGTGTGCAATGGGGTCCCCTGTGGCCCCATCGTACGCCAACGTTTACATGTTTGAGCAAGAAGAGCAATTGTTTCTAAATCATGCAGAGATATCCGGTAGCATTAAATTATATACTCGTTACATCGATGATATTTTTGTATTGTGGACGGGAAACATAGATGCATTAATGAATGTATTAGATGAGATCAATGGTGGGACATCGGCAGTGAAATTCACCATTCAGTATAGTGAAGTTCAGGCACATTTTCTAGATGTACAAGTAAATGTTATTGAAGGGAGGATAGCAACAGAGGTGTTTCATAAAGATGTGGACAGAAATACCTTCCTACTCGCTTCAAGCCATCACCCATCATCGCTGAAGCGGGGGTTGCCCCGCTCTCAAATGATGAGGGTGGCTAGAATCTCAAGTGATCCGCTAAAAGCTGCAATTTCCATTGATAGATTAATAGCCAAATTTACGGCACGGGGCTATGATCCTAAAATGCTTCAGGATAACAAACAACAGGTGTTAAAAATACCTAGAACCCAATTACTACAGTCACGCACTAAATCATCTGCTAAAGTCCTCCCATGGGTCAGCAGTTTTACAACAGCTAGCCCTGTAATTAATCGAGCCACCAAGGCCTTGTGGCCAATTATAACCTCAGATAAAGATCTGTCTTGTTTCAAAGATGTACGCCCTATAGCAGCGTTCAAAAGGGGCCGCAACCTGAGGGATAGGCTGATGATTACTGACATCACAGGGAGAGGGATTCCCAAATTACCTAATGTGTATGTGAAACCAGCAGGTTGTTACGGTTGCCATAATTGCACTACATGCAGATACATGGTGACCTGCAAATCGTTCAAACACCCACACTCACACAAAAAGTATGACATCCTTTTGTGGTGTATGTGATCACATGTCCTTGTGGTTTATATTATGTGGGGCAGACCTCCCGTAAATTTCGGGAGCGGATGGCTCTGCACAGGTCCGCCATCCATCTATCAGCTGAAGGTAAATCCATGGACCAGCCTGTGGCCCGTCATTTTAGAATGATGGGCCATTCCCTTTCGGATCTGAAGCATTTTGTAATTGATCATGTGGTGGAATCCCCTCGTGGAGGTGATCGCATCAAAGCCCTGTGTTTATTAGAATCCAGATGGATTGTCCGGTTGGGTACTATATCACCGGACGGATTGAACGACAAAATCAACTGGAATAGCCTGAGATGAGGTGTCCCTGAAGTTCGTGTTGTACTCGCAGTCTATCCCCCAAAAGATAGAATTTAGTTTATCTATAGATAACTCTGAGTACTTGCGGGTGAGTGGGGATCTATATGGTCAATTGACTGCTGTATAAAAAGTATAAAAAGTGCAATAATATGTTAATATGTAGAGTATCCAGGTTTATGTATTGTCATGCAAACGTTTTTTAACCTTGTTTTTAAACACATTATGCTTGCTTTGCCAGGTCCGCCCACATGCCGCACTGCTTGAGGACACGGAAGCCGGACTTACAGGACAGGAGCGCAAGCTAAGGGTTGCTTAGCAACCACGTCTTGCGTGACCCGGAAGTGAGACCCCGTGAGTGAATCAGCAGCAGCAGCTGTGGACGCGGACGCCGGCAACAGGTGAGGTTTGGCATCAGGTATATAAATGTTTTTTGTGTGTATGTCTTGTTTGTTTTGGTGGGTCCTGACGAAGGGGCGCATGCCCCGAAACATGTTGATCACAGCACCTTGAATAAAAGCCTTATTGGAACGAGTCCCTGGAGTGCCGTGCCTATTGTATGGGTATGTTATGGAATGCTGCACAGGACACCGGGACCAGTAGTTCAGAAGCAAGGAGTGCCGGCTGAATTGTATTGGTATATATATATATATATATATATATATATATATATATATATATTTTTTTATTTTTTTATTTTTTAGTTTTTTGTAGCTGTGTGTCCAGGCTGTGTGTATGTGTGTGCAGGTTATGTGCCTGTTCCCCCAATACACCCTGCTGGGACTGATAGTTCCACAACTATATGATACAGTTTGCTTACCACTGCCCTCCTCCTTCAGTTTAGCGTGCGGCGCGCCAATGACGGAGCCGGACAGCAATTGGACAACTGAGCCGTCGCTCAGCTGCCCTGACTACACCTGTTAGAGCACTCTTCTTAGAGCTGTAGTCAGCGCAGCTGAGCGACGGCTCAGTTGTCCAATTGCTGTCCGGCTCAGCAAGCATGCGGCTCCGTCATTGGTGCGCCGCACGCTGAACTGAAGGAGGAGGAGGGACAGGGCAGCGGGGAGCCGTGGTTCGTGAGCGCAGCACCGCAGATCGGACTGAAGAAGGATCCAATCTGTGGTGTGGCAGGGGGCCCTTTTGGAAAGGGGGGCCCGTGTACGTATCCCCGGGACCCCCCCCCCCCCCCTTAATCCGGCTTTGGTTGTAGATGTAGATTCAGTGGATTGTGGACGTAGATTCCAAATGCAGTGTGGAGTCTCCCCTTTCTCAGGGGAGTGGCTATTCCGAGTTGAGTTGGATACGTAGATTTACTGCAGGTTAATCCACAGTAGGTTACTGCAGGAAAATCCACATTTCTCCCCTCTGGAGCTCCGGTGGCTAGGCTTTCCTACCCAGATCCATCTACACAGTCCTTTCGGACTACAAGGTTTAGATCAAGAGCCAGAGGTGCCTCCAACGCGACACAAGGCACCAGAGGTACGGCAAAGAAAACAGCTGCCGCAGGTTCTCGGGAACCACACACCAGTTCAGCTTCCACTAAAGCCTCAGCATGATGGTATCCCCCCCACCCGAGGGGATCTCGAGGTGGAAGCTTGACTGCGTCACTTCAGCCGCATTTGGGAAAACTCCTGCCAGGATGCCTGGGTAAAGGACCTAATTTCTCAGAGCTACAAGCTGGAGTTCGACAGCGCTCCTCCCCAACGATTTTTCAACTCCGGCTTACCAGTTTTGGAGGATACACGAGTTACGCTGCAACAGGCCATCCTAAAGTTGGTCCAGTCCCAAGTCATTGTTCCAGTGTCACTACAACAACAAGGAAAGGGTTATTTCTCAGGCAGGGTCCACAGGTTATCCACAGGATAACATTGGGATATGATGTAGCGACAGCGGATTGGCACCAAATGATTACAAGCTTTCTGGCCTCTCAGGATGCACCAGGCTCATCCATATAATCATGCCCACCGACTTTTTGTTTGGTGTGGCAGGAGCCGGACCATGGTCACAGGGCTGCTGTTCTTTGGTAGCCCTAAGCTTTATTTATTTATTTTTATAGTCTTACTATGTTTTTTGAGTGATCTTTCCTAACAGCGTCTTACACACATATTGGAAAGAGTCGCTCCAACAACTCTCAGCTGGGTCGCAACAACGCTTACCCACGGTACAAGTGCTGTCTCGACGGGTGTCTGTGTCGGATGTACTAGCAGGTCCATCAGACGTTACCAGGCTGTGGCCAGAACACAGGGAGAAGGTAAGGCATCGGTTCCGCTTAGAAGGGGAATACGGACACAGCCGCACTGTTTGGGAGGAGACTACCCAACAGTAGCTGACGCGCCGCCACCACGGGTGCTCCAGCGCTAGGCTTTAGGGCTCATAAGGCGCCAGGATTAGTTTGAGGCTGCGATCCCTAGGGTTGATGTCAGCAGTGGGGAGTCAGATGCTCTCCTGGTCGCCCCTCCCCCCCAGTTCATGACCAGTTTCCATGTGTCTCCCGCCATAAACTGATTGCCTCACTTCCGTCTCAGACGCTACCACGAGGGGACTCGGTCACAGCATAGGCGCTGCGTCTGTATACACTAAGGTTTACCGCTAAGAGACTGGGTCGCAGACAGGAGCGTCTGCATACACTAGCGTTCACTGAGCGTGTGTCCACTAAAAGTTACCGGAGCGCCAGTGTACACTAGTAGCGTCTGGATCCACTCCGCATTTGCTAATGTATTGATCGATCCTGGAAGTGGGGTGAGTCTCTCTGTATCCCACTCTACGGAGTACGGGTTGTACAGCACTAAATTTCTATCTATTTTTTGTCAGTATGAATAGTTAAGTTTAGTGCCTATTACATATGAGTTTTTGTACATTACTGTGGTTTTCTTCACAATGCATCTGAATACGTTAAATAAATGTATAGAACAGAATGCAGTAGATGTACTCTTACATACTTGAAATGTGTTCGTAGTTGATAAAATGCTCATATGACAAATATATGACTAATATATAACATGTGACTGACTGCTAGTGTGTTTGCTGACTATGGGGTATATGTAATTGCAGTCGAATTCCTGAAAATGTCGAAAAACTGGACTTTTTCGCCCCAAAAAAATAGACAAAGCAATACAGTACCTTTCGTCAAAAAAACGGACTTTTCAAATTCGACTTTTTGAAATTTGACATTTCTGCAATGGTACAAATGTGGCTTTTCGACAAAAGTATATTCAATTGAAGAATGTAAATTCGACAACAGTGCTTTTCGACAGTAAATTCGTCATTTTTAATCCGCCTCACTTTGCTGGCAGAATGTAATAAAAAAAATTTAAAACGTGTTTTTTCTCTGACGTCCTAGTGGATGCTGGGTACTCCGTAAGGACCATGGGGAATAGCGGGCTCCGCAGGAGACTGGGCACTCTAAAAGAAAGATTTGGTACTATCTGGTGTGCACTGGCTCCTCCCCCTATGCCCCTCCTCCAGACCTCAGTTAGAATCTGTGCCCGGCCCGAGCTGGTTGCATACTTGGGGCTCTCCTGAGCCTCTAGAAAAGAAAGTATTTGTTAGGTTTTTTATTTTCAGTGAGATCTGCTGGCAACAGACTCACTGCTACGAGGGACTAAGGGGAGAGAAGCGAACCTACCTGCTTGCAGCTAGCTTGGGCTTCTAAGGCTACTGGACACCATTAGCTCCAGAGGGATCGAACACAGGCCCAGCCTCGGTCGTCCGGTCCCGAAGCCGCGCCGCCATCCCCCTTGCAGAGCCAGAACCAAGAAGAGAATCCTGGAAATCTGCGGCAGAAGACTTCGGTCTTCATTAAGGTAGCGCACAGCACTGCAGCTGTGCGCCATTGCTCCCTATGCACACCACACACTCCGGTCACTGATGGGTGCAGGGCGCTGGGGGGGGGGGGGCGCCCTGGGCTGCAATTTGAGTACCTTACAATGGCGAACAGCACAAAATATAGTCAAATAAACTATATATGTGCAAATTCCCCCGCCATAAACTACATATAAAAGCGGGAGAAGTCCGCAGAGAAAGGGGCGGGGCTATCTCCCTCAGCACACTGGCGCCATTTTCTCTTCACAGCTCAGCTGGAAGACAGCTCCCCAGGCTCTCCCCTGTAGTTTTCAGGCTCAAAGGGTTAAAAAGAGAGGGGGGGTGCACTAAATTTAGGCGCTAAACTGTAATGTAAAGCAGCTATAGGGAAAATCACTTGTCTTAGTGTAAATCCCTGATTAAATAGCGCTGTGGTGTGTGCTGGCATACTCTCTCTCTGTCTCCCCAAAGGACTTCTGTGGGGTCCTGTCCTCAGTCAGAGCATTCCCTGTGTGTGTGTGGTGTGTCGGTACGGCTGTGTCGACATGTTTGATGAGGAGGCTTATGTGGAGGCGGAGCAGGTGCCGATAAATGTGATGTCTCCCCCCTGCGGGGCCGACACCAGAGTGGGTGGATGTGGAAGGTATTAACCGACAGTGTCAACTCCTTACATAAAAGGCTGGATGACGTAACAGCCGTGGGACAGCCGGCTTCTCAGCCCGCGCCTGCCCAGGCGTCTCGAAGGCCATCAGTGGCTCAAAAACGCCCGCTACCTCAGATGGCAGACACAGATGTCGACACGTAGTCTGACTCCAGTGTCGACGAGGATGAGACATATACACAATCCACTAGGGGCATCCGTTGCATGATTACGGCAATGAAAAATGTGTTACACATTTCTGACATTAACCCAAGTACCACTAAAAAGGGTTTTATGTTTGGGGAGAAAAAGCAGTCAGTGATTTTTCCCCCATCAGATGAGTTGAATGAAGTGTGTAAAGAAGCGTGGGCTTCCCCCAATAAGAAACTGGTAATTTCTAAAAAGTTACTGATGGCGTACCCTTTCCCGCCAGAGGATAGGTCACGTTGGGAGATATCCCCTAGGGTGGATAAGGCGCTCACACGTTTGTCAAAAAAGGTGGCACTGCTGTCTCAGGATACGGACGCCTTGAAGGAGCCTGCTGATAGAAAGCAGGAGGCAATCCTGAAGTCTGTATATACACACTCAGGTACTATACTGAGACCTGCAATTGCCTCAGCATGGAGGTGTAGTGCTGCTGCAGCGTGGTCTGATACCCTGTCAGATTATATTGTTACCCTCGACAGGGGTACTAGTTTGCTAACCATAGAGCATATTAAAGACGTTGTCTTATATATGAGGGATGCACAGAGGGATATTTGCCGGCTGGCATCCAGAATTAATGCAATGTCCATTTCTGCCAGGAGGGTATTATGGACCCGGCAGTGGACAGGTGATGCTGATTCTAAAAGGCACATGGAGGTTCTGCCTTATAAGGGTGAGGAATTGTTTGGGGATGGTCTCTCAGACCTCGTATCCACAGCAACAGTTGGGAAGTAAAATTTTTACCTCAGGTTTCCTCAGGTACAGTCCTTTCGGCCTCAGAAAAGCAAGCGGGTCAAAGGCGCTTCCTTTCTGCCAGAGGCAAGGGAAGAGGGAAAATGCTGCCCCAGACAGCCAGTTCCCAGGATCAAAAATCTTCCCCCGCTTCCTCTAAGTCCACCGCATGACGCTGGGGCTTCACAGGCTGAGCCAGGTGCGGTCGGGGCGCGTCTCCGGAACTTCAGCGACCAGTTGGCTCGCTCACAGATGGATCCCTGGGTTCTGCAAGTAGTATCTGATAAAGCTGAATATTTATCTTTCTTAAATCCCTCTAAAAGGTTAAAGAACACTACGCTATTGGCGTATGGAATACCGTAAGGGTACGCACGTTGCGTAACAAATGCTTATCCGTGGTCGAGACGCACGAGCGGCACGGTCGCTCACGGCTAAAGACGTACAAGCTAGCACGCTATAGGCTGCCGACTAACGTAATGGTACGCTATCAGCGTAGCGGACGCTCGAGACCACGAGGAGATCACCAGCGGCGCAGACGCTAACAGAGTTAAACCTTAACAATAATACCTTGAACTATGTATCTATACTGTAAACCCTTGTATAATGATATGGTGTAAATGCAACACAGTGTAACCTTATTAACTTAAAAGATGTAAGAGCGTATGTGACGCTCCGAGAACCAATTAATAATATAATGAATACACAGAGGCCGGATCTTAGGTTCCAACACCTTAAATGAACGTTCTATTTCAAAAGAATATACAATACAAGATATACACTACCAAGATAACATAGACTAACTAACCATGTAACTACACATAAAATACAATAAAGACACAAGTACGTTTAAGGGGAAGGGGAGAGAGAGAGAGAGAGAGTGAGAGAGAGAAAGTGGCTTAACAATAACAATGAGACAATATAGTTGCAGAGAAACTTACGCTCAAGGGAAACAATCGCATGCGCCTTCCTGGATATCCAGCTCCCGATTATCAGTGATGAGAACCGTTGAAGAGAATAGAGAGCTGGATCAGGTCGGCTTGTCCTTTTATACCCTACACACAATACAGTACAATGGTCCCTATATTCTTATGTCGAAGTCAGAAAAATGTCTCAATGCACACTGCCATATTTGCACCGCACACGGGTCCGTGCTGCGCATGCGTATGCTCTCCCGTGGAAGCGCATACCCGCAATAGCGTGCACTCGCACGCGCAGTATGCGCATTTACGGTAGAGTTTATGTGATCGTAGCGTGCGACTCATTCGTTACAAAAGTTCACAATTAATGTCGTTTATAGATCATGTTCCCCTCAATAGTTTCTGTAAGTTTGGTTTAGATAGAATGTCCCTGAGCGGAGGAGTCCCTCTTTGTATTGCACGAAGGGTCTAACAGGAGTCATACAGCAGTATTTGGTACCCATCGGAAGAGTATTTAATTAGCAATATTCCGGTGTTGGTTTGGAGCGTATTAATCGCTCGTGCGAATAGTTATGAACATAAGAAGTTTATGTCCATTTCTATTATTTACCCATACTCAGGTATGCGGCGGGAAACCCAGTTTCCCACCCACCTGAGCCGTTTAAACTCAGCACAGCCCACCTGTATGAATCAACCTATGACCTTTGGTTACAGTACAGGGCCGAATTCCTGTGTCCAATAAACTGAAGGATTGTAGGACCAGGAGATTGCATTGTGTGTGGGGCATAAATAGGCAGGCCGACCACATCCAGCTCTCACTCTCTCATCAACGGTTATCTGCTGATAATCGGGAGCTGGATATCGAGGCGCAGGCGATCATACCCTTTGTGCGTAAGTTCTCTCCGTAATCATTGTCTTTCTGTGAGCCAATTCCTCTCTCTCCCTCTGTGTCTATTTCTCTCTCTCTATTTTCTCTTTTCTCTCGTAACTCCCCTAGACTAAACTTTATAGTATTGTATTGTATTGTGTTAGGCCAGGATAGTATTGTAGTTTATCCCTTAGTTAGGTGTTTGGTTAGGAAGTCTTTGTTATATTGTAGTGTATCATTTGTACTGTGTTACTCTTTTACAAGTATACTAGATATAATACAGATAATAGGCTTCGGAACCCTAAAACAGTATCTGTGTATTTACTATAGTGTTAAGTGTTCACTTGAGCGTCGGTGACGCTCAAACAGCTTTGTAGGTAGTCAGGCTACACAAAGTTTCATTTACACCCTGTACTCACATTAAAGGTATTCTGTGTGTTTCGTCGGTATAAGGTTTAATATCAAGGTATAGTGTTGTGAGCGTCTGCATCGCTGGTGACCTCCTCGTGGTCTCGAGTGTATGCTACGCCATAGCGAATCATTCCCCTAGACATAACCAATAACGTGTCCTGTGATCGCTGGGCCGTGAGCGAACGTGACGCTTGAGCGTCTCGCCTACGGCTGAGCGATCGCTACGCAGATAGCGTACCATTACGGTACTTCTTAAGTAAACAGCGTACAGTGTTCTTAGCTTCGTAAGGGTTGATTATACGACAAAGGAATTTAGCATTGTCAATTGCGGGCTCGCCCGGTCCTTTTCACATCTGCACTAGGTAGATCAGCAGACTTTATCCCCCAGCAAAAGGGTGGGAGGTTGTCTCACAGTTGCTGACGGGATAAGCGTCTGCTTCGCTTAGGTAAAGAGTGCTGAAGGAACCCGGTAACCGGAAGTAAGAACAAAACGCTTGTGTCTTTTAAAACTGTTTATTTTTCTTTTGTCTTGCGTACGCACGCATATACCTGCATTTCTTTCCACTTGTATATTTCATTTTTCGTATATCACTATTCCTGTTTGCCAATTTTATAGTTGATAGAAAGTGCAAAAAGAGATTTGCTGTTATTTAATAGTAAAAGTAATAATTAAAGTATAGAACACGGTTTTGTCTTAGAGACGAGGCAGCCAGTGTGCAGTATGGATTGCGGTAGATGATCAGGGATCATCTACATTGATAAAATAAATATTGTGTTACGGTGGATCCTCTGCATTGCGTACACGTGTCGCTAACAAAGACTAGCGTACGCAATCCGAAAGGCAGACGCACGCAGCGTACATTACGCAACGTAGCGTCTGGTTACGTCCACGTAGCTCAAGTTGTGATAAAGTGGATTTTAGCGCAAAGCGATAATTAGCGCAAAGGCGATAAGTAACGCACAGCGGTAGATAACGTGACGCGGTAAATAACGCAAATCAATTTTTGGAAAATCTGAAATTTAGTTTAACAGATCCTGCTCCTAATTGGTAACACTCTTGGCCTGAAGACAATTTCTGCGCAGAAATAGATATAGAAACAAAAGTGTACATGTGTTGAGTGAGTGTGTTTTGTATACAAAAGTTTATATAACTTTAAGGTGGAACCAAAAGGAAAGTCGGGTACTCGTTAAGGAACATACGTGTAAGTGACATATACGGTGGCCAGGGAGGCATCTCTGGTTAAATAATATTTGAGCATTAGAGTATAGCGGACCATAAGGTAACAAGACCAGGAGGTCATAAGGTAACAAGACCAGGAGGTCATAAGGAACAAGACCAGGAGGTCATAAGGTAAAAAGGTCCGCTATAAAAGTCCAGTGGCACAACGCCTGGGGTGTTGGTGCAGAACCCATATAGGCCATTAAGCTCTGGCTGAAGGAATTCGCAGCCGAAATTTTCGATTCCACTGGTCGCTCCGCACATAAGATTAGTTGCTTATGTGCTGAACGATTGTACCGCACGTAATTGTGTGCATTAGTAAACCTGACCGGTACTATTTGTGTACGAAGGTCATAAACGCTATTTGTACATTCTGACGTGATTTGTGTAATTTTTTATTTTTGGAAGGGAAGTTCGCTGGTCACTCAGGAACTATCTAACAACCCCAACGTTTACTGGAAAGAGTAAGTGTCCTGCGGGTATCCCTCATATGTTCCAGTAAACTGAAGGTTCCATAGGGGCCCTGTATCGAGTACGCCAGCACCACGTCGGTGTGATCAGGTCGTATTGGTCGAGGTGGGCGAGTGAGTGGGGTACTCGGTAAACCGCCACCGCCGGCCTACTGCGGAGTAATTTGGTTGTCTGTAAAGGCTTGCTGAAAACCTTGATACAGAAAATCCAAGGAGGACTAAGCAACACCTACAGACGATGGGGGCCAGTTGCTCAGGTAGGGGGCGATCAACCCTGGTTCAGGTTGATTCTGTGAACCGACCAGTTGGGTCGGCACGATATGTAATGTGTGAAAAATATGGAATTCACACCGAATCTTTATGTGATGAATGGGAGAGAATGACTGTTCAAGACAGAGACAAGTTCCCAAGAATAGGTAGCTTCAGTCCGGAAGTGTTACAAAATTTAAGGAGGAGGATATGTCTCGTAAAATCATCAAAGAGACGAATTCAGCATCATGATTATTTACAGTTGTGGCACCAGGAAGGTGAGATACAGAGAGGTTTGGCTCTGGCGGCAGGATCTGGGGCAGTAAGGAAACTGATAGCCACAGCTCCTCCTCCACCATATATATCAGGAGAGAAGTTGATTACGGAGAAAGACGCACTGGGTTGTAAAACTAAAACTCTTAGTAACCATGTTAATGTTAATGATGTTAACCAAATAACCCATGCAAGTATTAACCCGTGCAAGTTGTACCCTGTTTTGAACCTTCCCCAGGAGTGTGATCAAGAAGACGATCCATCAACAATTTCAGCTCTCTCTCTTGCAGCCACCATTTCAGAGACTACAGTAGGCACATCAACAGCCACGAGATTAGTGAAGGCCCCTAGCGGAGGGATAGGTGAGGTCGTGTCATCAGGTAAGTACGGCACCATGCATTACACTGAAACACTTACACCCCAAGCTGTAGAATCTACACAGAGTGAAGTTATAAGAGTTAATCCAGTTAAGGTGATAGTAGTTCCCAATGGGAAAACAGATGCATCAGGAGTCACACCCATCAGGAACATCGCCATGTATTGCCCGTTCACTAGAATGGAATTAAGGACCATAGTGTCTGAATTCCCAGACCCCAGAAAGGATTTAGTGGCAAGCCAAAAATATATCAGGGATCTAGGAAACACTTTAGAGCCCAATAATAAGGATTGGCAGGTAGTGCTAAGAGCTTGCTTACCCCCCAGTGTCGACCCAGTTAAATTCTTGGCTGATTGTGGACTAGACAAAGAGGTACCAATTACAGATGTGTACGACCAGGATAATGTAAAAAGGATAAATTTGCAGCTAAAAGAATATTTCCCAGCCGTTGCTAAATGGAATAAACTATTCTCCATTAAACAAAAGGAGTCTGAAACGGCAGCAGAATATTTCCACCGGGCATTATCAGAAATGGCAAAATACACTGGTATAGAAGACATAAAGACCAACCCAAACCATCGAGAAGTAGCAGTATCTGTACTGATGGATGGTTTGAAAGAAACATTAAAGGCTAGGGTACAGACCACGCAGCCATGCTGGCGAGGTCTGTCAGTGTCCACTTTGAGAGAGGCTGCTGTTGATCACGACAAAAACATCACTAGGCACAGGGAGTCGCAAAGTGATAAGTTGATGTCCGTAAGTATACAGGCGCTGACCACAAGGCAGCCTGCGTATGTACCACCGAATCCTGTGGGTAAGGCAAGTGGAATAACATGTTTTTCTTGTAACAGACCAGGACATTTTGCACGAGAATGTAGATCAAAGAATGTACAAAGATCTTTTCAACCCCCCAGACAACAACACCACACACGACATTGGGAGCAGGGTCCACAGAGGCGGAGTTTTGAGCCACATACAGGGGAAACAAAAAGATATCCCCCAAACAGAGATTGGCATGCCTCTGGTAGTTCCCAGCTAACCCCCGCACAAGTAGTTGCTGCCAATGGGATTCAGGGCGGTCAGCATACCCAATAGGGGTGTGGCCATACCTGTAATCTGCAACCAGTTAAATTGATTGCCAGTCTTGGAAGCGAACCAGAGATTGCAATCAATGTGGCTGGTAAAACTTTAAACTTTCTTGTAGACACAGGGGCGGCCAAGTCAGTGATAAATTCGACAGTGGGCATGAGAACCACTGGTAGGACAGTTCCAGCCATAGGAGTAACAGGAGTAGTCCAGCACTACCCTGTTAGCAAACCAGCCGAGATTACAATAGGGCCTCTGCACACCAAGCATTCCTTTTTGCTGGCTGCATCGGCACCGACCAATCTCCTGGGAAGAGACTTACTATGTAAAATGGGTTGCGTCATTTATTGTACTCCTGAAGGTGTATTCTTGGACATACCTGAGAATCACGCTCAGGAAGTACGAGACATGTTAGACTCCCCATCAAAATTAATGTCACACACCATTATGACAAATAGGAACCCATCCCAGGTAGAAGAGATGACATCTCAGATACCAGAGTCACTTTGGACAAAAGATGGACAGGACACTGGATTAATGGCAAACGTAGCTCCAGTAGTAGTACAAGTAAAAGATGGTAGGATAGCTCCAAAAATCCCACAGTATCCTCTGAAGCCAGAGGTGGAGTTAGGAGTTTTTCCCGTAATAGAGCGCTTGCTACAACAGGGCATTCTAGTAAGAACGTCCAGCACAGCAAATAGTCCCATCTTCCCTGTTAAAAAGAGTGGGGGGAGGGGTTACAGGCTAGTGCAGGATCTAAGGGGGATTAACAAAATAGTCGAGAGTCAGTTCCCCGTAGTGCCTAATCCAGCTGTCATCCTAATGCAAATTCCTCCCACTGCCAAATTTTTCACTGTTATTGACCTCTGCTCCGCTTTCTTTTCGGTACCTCTGCACCCTGACAGTCAATATTTGTTTGCATTCACATACAGAGGAGTCCAATACACGTGGACTCGATTACCCCAAGGTTTCATAGATAGTCCAAGTATATTTTCTCAGGCTTTGCATGATTGTTTACAGTCTTTTCAACCAGAAAGTGGATCAGTATTGATACAGTATGTGGACGATTTACTACTGTGTTCAGATTCACTGGAAGCCTCTCTGAAAGATACGAAACAACTCCTGTTTCACCTTTCAGACACAGGTCACAAGGTTTCCAAAGACAAGTTGCAATTATGCCAAGCTAAGGTAAAATATTTGGGACACTGTCTAACACAAGGACTGAGACACCTGACCGCGGATAGAATCCAAGCCATTAGAGACATGACACTACCACAAACCCAGCAACAGATCAGAACGTTTTTAGGAATGTGTGGGTATTGCCGTAATTGGATCCCAGGGTTTTCCATATTGGCACTACCTCTGCAGGAAATGGTCTCCTCAAACAAACCTGATCGGATTTCGCATACAGACGAATCTGAAACGGCATTTGAGAGACTCAAACAGTGTCTAACACAGGCACCTGCACTAGGTATGCCAGACTATGGGAAACCCTTTGAACTATACGGAACAGAAAGTGCTGGGTGCGCAGCAGGTGTACTAACACAAAAACACGGTGACGCCAGCAGGCCAGTTGCATACTACAGCGCTCAGCTAGATACGGTAGCGCGGTCCCTCCCCACATGCTTGCGTAGCGTTGCGGCGATAGCATTGCTAGTGACGAAAAGCGAAGATGTCGTGCTAGGCCACAACCTCACAATCCATACACCACATGCAGTATCTGCCTTATTAAATTCTGCCCAAACCAGACATGTCTCATCAGCAAGGTTTACGAGATGGGAATTGGCATTAATGGCCCCAGTAAACATCACCATAAGGAGATGCAGCGCATTAAACCCTGCAACATTTCTCCCAGGTGTGCCTGGACAGGCACAAAGGGTGGGAGGTGAGAGTGATGGGGAAGGAGGATTTTATACAAAGGAGGATGCACATGATTGTATGGAATATTTGACCCAAAATTTTACCGCAAGGCCTGACATCAGTGACAATCCACTAGAAGATGCAGAACTCACGTTCTACACGGACGGTAGTTGTCACAGACAGTCAGACTCGGGAGACTTGTGTACTGGATACGCAGTCGTAGATGACCAAGACACCATAGAAGCGGAACCGCTAGGCCCACCTCACTCAGCCCAGGTTGCTGAACTGGTCGCCCTAACCAGAGCATGTGAATTGGCTAAGGGTAAGTCTGCCAATATCTACACCGATTCTAGATACGCGTTCGGGGTAGTCCATGATTTCGGAGCCCTATGGCGGCTCAGAAATTTCATGACGGCAGCTGGCACACCGATAGCGCATGCAGCGTATATAAAAAGGCTTCTAACAGCGATACAGGAACCCGACAGAGTGGCTGTTATCAAATGTAAAGCACATACGTATAGCCAAGACCCAGTATCCCTTGGTAACAGCCGAGCAGACGAAGCTGCAAAGCTTGCAGCTGCTACCCCCATACGGACAGACACCACACAGTTGATGGTATTTAATACCATCAACACACAGAAGTTGTGTGAGATGCAGAATTTGTGTTCCACTCAAGAGAGAGCAGTCTGGAAGGCAAAGGGATATGGCCAGGAGCCCTCAGGGCTCTGGACGGATGGACATGGTAAACCAGTGGCCCCCAGGGCATACCTTCCATGTCTGGCTGAAGCAGCTCACGGGCTGACTCATCTAGGCAAGGAGGGGATGTGCAAATTGGTAAGAGCATACTGGTGCGCCCCAGGATTCTCCTCTCATGCTGGTAAAAGAGCAATGTCATGCCTTACCTGTCTGAGAAAGAATATTGGAAAGGCAATACCTACAGAACCCTCCCATATCCCACCTGCCGGCGGCCCTTTCCAAGTAATACAAATTGACTTCATCCAATTGCCCCCATGTAGAAACTTAAAGTATGTACTTGTCTGTATAGATGTTTTCTCGAATTGGGTCGAAGCTTTTCCAGCAGCTACAAATACCGCCATGTTTACAGCTAAGAAAATTGTGCAGGAATTTGTATGTAGATATGGTATCCCTAGAATAATTGAAAGTGATAGGGGTACCCATTTTACAGGTGATGTCTTTCAAGGAATGTGTAAGTTGATGGGAATTGATAGCAAGCTGCACACTCCGTACCGTCCACAGGCGAGTGCGAAGGTCGAAAGAGTGAACAGCACTATTAAAAATAAATTGAGTAAAGTAATGGCAGAGACAGGATTGACGTGGCCAGAAGCTTTACCCATTGTTTTGTATAGCATCAGAACCACTCCCAGGTCCCCTCTTAATCTGTCTCCTTTTGAAATTCTGTTTGGTCGACAACCGCATGTCATGATTAACCCTCAGGATGATTTGAAATGTAACAATGAAGTAACTGTAAAGTACTTGATTAACATGAGTAAGCAGTTGAGGAGTCAAAATGATAATCTGAAGTTGGTGATTCCTGATTTACCAGATAGTAATTGTCATGACATTGAACCTGGGGATTATGTAATGATACGAAATTTTCTACGCTCAGGTTGTCTTATTGATAGATGGGAAGGACCATACCAGGTCTTATTGACTAGCACCACAGCATTGAAGGTTGCTGAGAGAGAGACTTGGGTCCATTCATCCCACTGCAAGAAGGTTGCTGACCCAGAGAAGTCCCGTGATAAGGAACAGACGGTAGAGGTTGTATCACTGGAGTGTCTGTTCCAGGAGGACTGAGGCGGCACCTGAGCCTTGAAGATCGAAAGCAGTTGTCGACTCCCTTCTCCCTTTTATTGTTTTTCTCCACTTCCCATCCCTTCTCCCTTGATATTTCTTTTTCCCCTTTCTCATTCTTCTCCATTTCCTCCTCAAAGATGGACTTGCCCAAAGAGACTGTGATCCGGATTTTGATGTTAACCATGATGTTGACCAGAGCAGTCTGTTCCGGCGAGAGTACCATAGAGGTCGAGAGAGGTTCTGGAATGGGTTCCGATTATGATGATGGAGGCGTAGTTTTCCAAGATCAACCAATCCAACAAGCAAAGGCGAGTATCAGAAAACGATCCGATAGAAGAAATTGTGATGGATTGTTAGCTGAGGAAAATTGTATCTGTAGGCTCTGTGATAATCTGGTTGAAGATGGATGCATAAAGAAATGCCAATCTAGTTTTAATATCCATATGGACCGGCATCCATTGAGTGACTATCACTCTCTAGTGGGTAACGTGTTGAACCAAACAGATTGTTGGGTATGCTCTCAAGTACCTCAGGGTCACAGCAAATCAGGGCTAGTACCATTTCCTTTAACGTTAGGGGAAGTACTTGAGCTAAGTGGTGGGAGACCGGTGGACCGGAGGTTTAACATCTCCAGCCCTCCTAGTTTGAAGCTCCACCAATACCATGTGGATAGGTCCCTCTTATGTTTTAACATCTCCAATCCTAGAAAACCGGGAAATTGGGAAGTGTCATGGAGCAACCTTACCATGACCTTTTCACACAGAGCAGATAGAATGCCTACAGATACAGAGCTTGTACGCCACATAGCCAGTAGAGGAAAATCTTTCCGGTATAGGTATACCTTAGGAAATAGAATTACTAAAGTTGGAGAGGTATCACCAGGATACTGTGCACATATCGTACAAACCGATACATGTATTAGACAGATGGAAGAATTAGGGTCAGGAGATTTCACCTGGAAGGTTTGTAACATGGTCATGTCCTTCTCCGTCCCTTATGTTCTCCCCGATGATGCATATTTCATATGCGGGAGAAAGGCGTACAAGTGGCTTGCCCCAAACTCTGAAGGATTGTGTTATATTGGAAAAGTATTGCCTGAAGTGATGACTGTAACACATGACAAAATGAAGGACATACACCGTGGTGCCCAAGCTCCTTATACTCACACTCACTACGAGCACCTTGTTAAAAGACAACTGTCAGAAAGGTTAGAGCATCCGGCCTCTGATCTTATCCATGAATCCACCGGGATTCAGGTTCTGGTAGCGTTAGATTTCACTCGTACCGCTCGAGGAGTGATGAATTATAAATACATTTCCGCACTCGCCAATTTGTTAGACAATATCACTGAAATGTATGATGACACGTTTAGATACACTGGAAGAGAACTTCAAGCGTATAAAACAGAACTAGTTCAGCATAGGATGGTTCTTAATTACCTTACAGCAGTAACAGGCGGATATTGTGTTACATTGGCAACACAGTACGGCATAAAGTGTTGCACGTACATCACAAATAGTACCGAGGATCCGGTAGAGGTCATAGACCAAAAGATGGATGATATTCTGCAATTAAAGTGGGAATTTCGTCGGAAACACAATCTCACCCTTGCTGCTGTAGGTAATGAGCTGACTGGTTGGGTGTCATGGTTGAACCCGCGAAATTGGTTCTCCGGTTTGGGAGAATGGGCTCAAGGAATCATAATGGATGTTGGAAAGTTTCTCCTGTGTATCTTAGGTGTCGTTATATCTATTGGATTGATATTTAGATGCGGGCAGGCTTTGATGAGGTGTAAACAAAGTACGAAAGTGATGAGCTTGAGGAGTGAGGAAACTGTAATTAACCTGGATTTGATTTATGACCCAATGCTAGAAACCATGACGTAATGATGTAATGAGTATACGGTCCGTCTTTCACCCATTTCTATGTTTTCCTCCGAGGTACAAAGACCCACGTAGACGAAGGACCTGATGAGCCAAGGGGCCGACAACGGAAAGATGGAAAGAAGAAGAGCAGACGACCTGATATACAAGATTTTATGGACAATGCCATGGGTACCCCAGTTTCCCTAGGAACTTTAAAATCACGCTAGCCCAACATTTTTTGTAAATCCATGGACGTTGTTTGCTTTACTCACGATTTATGAGCAAAAGCACAAAGAAGAAGACTGCAATCAAACGACACCAATCAAGACCTCAATCGACGAACGTACATTAACCTGACATAGAATATCATTGCATTTTTCGTAAGTGTTCTTTATCTTCATCTCTGCAACCCTCAGGTAATAACACACATAGTCGATAGGGAATACAGGCACAGATAGCAGCAACCACATACCCCCCCAATTCATGTATCATCAACTAAAATGTGCATCCCCATTGTGTTACAACCACAGCCGAAATGAGCTCGGTAGAGTTTGACAGCCCATCCACAGACCTGTACCACAGGATAAGAAGGAATTCAAATGTATACTTCGCAATACCTCGAAGCTTGATTTACCACACGTACGGCACGATGATACATGACCCCCCCAAACATGGACTCATACACACATGCTCCTGCTTTCTCACTAGGTCATACTCTCTTCACACCTACTCCATTCTTCCTCCTTTCCCCACCATGGAAATCAATTAACCCCTGACTTACATTTTTCTCCTTAAATATTTTGTGGCAGTTATTATTGACTGCCAAAGGGTGGACTGTCGAAGTCAGAAAAATGTCTCAATGCACACTGCCATATTTGCACCGCACACGGGTCCGTGCTGCGCATGCGTATGCTCTCCCGTGGAAGCGCATACCCGCAATAGCGTGCACTCGCACGCGCAGTATGCGCATTTACGGTAGAGTTTATGTGATCGTAGCGTGCGACTCATTCGTTACAAAAGTTCACAATTAATGTCGTTTATAGATCATGTTCCCCTCAATAGTTTCTGTAAGTTTGGTTTAGATAGAATGTCCCTGAGCGGAGGAGTCCCTCTTTGTATTGCACGAAGGGTCTAACAGGAGTCATACAGCAGTATTTGGTACCCATCGGAAGAGTATTTAATTAGCAATATTCCGGTGTTGGTTTGGAGCGTATTAATCGCTCGTGCGAATAGTTATGAACATAAGAAGTTTATGTCCATTTCTATTATTTACCCATACTCAGGTATGCGGCGGGAAACCCAGTTTCCCACCCACCTGAGCCGTTTAAACTCAGCACAGCCCACCTGTATGAATCAACCTATGACCTTTGGTTACAGTACAGGGCCGAATTCCTGTGTCCAATAAACTGAAGGATTGTAGGACCAGGAGATTGCATTGTGTGTGGGGCATAAATAGGCAGGCCGACCACATCCAGCTCTCACTCTCTCATCAACGGTTATCTGCTGATAATCGGGAGCTGGATATCGAGGCGCAGGCGATCATACCCTTTGTGCGTAAGTTCTCTCCGTAATCATTGTCTTTCTGTGAGCCAATTCCTCTCTCTCCCTCTGTGTCTATTTCTCTCTCTCTATTTTCTCTTTTCTCTCGTAACTCCCCTAGACTAAACTTTATAGTATTGTATTGTATTGTGTTAGGCCAGGATAGTATTGTAGTTTATCCCTTAGTTAGGTGTTTGGTTAGGAAGTCTTTGTTATATTGTAGTGTATCATTTGTACTGTGTTACTCTTTTACAAGTATACTAGATATAATACAGATAATAGGCTTCGGAACCCTAAAACAGTATCTGTGTATTTACTATAGTGTTAAGTGTTCACTTGAGCGTCGGTGACGCTCAAACAGCTTTGTAGGTAGTCAGGCTACACAAAGTTTCATTTACACCCTGTACTCACATTAAAGGTATTCTGTGTGTTTCGTCGGTATAAGGTTTAATATCAAGGTATAGTGTTGTGAGCGTCTGCATCGCTGGTGACCTCCTCGTGGTCTCGAGTGTATGCTACGCCATAGCGAATCATTCCCCTAGACATAACCAATAACGTGTCCTGTGATCGCTGGGCCGTGAGCGAACGTGACGCTTGAGCGTCTCGCCTACGGCTGAGCGATCGCTACGCAGATAGCGTACCATTACGGTACTTCTTAAGTAAACAGCGTACAGTGTTCTTAGCTTCGTAAGGGTTGATTATACGACAAAGGAATTTAGCATTGTCACTTATTGTTCATTGGACACAGGAATTCGTCTTCGCATTATAACAAAAGGTCATAGGTTGATTCATACAGGTGGGCTGTGACTATTTCAAACTGCTCAGGTGGGTGGGAAACTAGGTTTCCCGCCGCATGGATAATAAAGTGCAAATATAGTAAAAGTCCATAAACTTCTTATGTCCATAACTATTCGCACGAGCGAGTTATCCGCTTCAAACCAACACCGGAATATTGCTAATTAAATACTCTTCCGATGGATACTAAACACCACTGTATAACCTCTGTCTGACCCTTCGTATCAAACAAAGAGGGATCTCTTTGTCTGTGAACATGCTATATTAATTAAACTTTCAGATTCTATCAAAGGGACCATAATCTACAAAATACATTATATGGTTAAAATATGTAACGATTGAGTCGCACGCTAGACGCATACAAACTCTACCGTAAATGCGCATATCGTGCGCCTGCGAGTATGCGCACGCACGGTAGAGCTCCTGCACGCGCAGCGCAGACACACATGAGGTGCAAATATGGCAGCGTGTGGAGTGATATTTTTCTGACTTTGACAGTCCACCCTTTGGCAGTCACCAAAAACTGCCACTTCCTAAAACATTTCAAAACGAGAAAAATATATGTCATGTGTACTACATTTCTATGGTTGGGTAAGGGAGAAGAGAAGAAGGTGAGAGAAAGGTATGACCTAGTGAGACAGCAGAAGCATGTGTGTATGAATCCATGTTTGGGGGGTCATGTATCATCGTGCCGTACGTGTTTTAAATCAAGCTTCGAGGTATTGCGAAGTATACATTTGAATTCCTTCTTATCCCGTATTAAGGGTCTGTGGATGGGCTGTCAAACTTTACCGAGCTCATTTCGGCTTTTGGTTGCAACAAAATGGGGGAGCACATTTTAGTTGATGATACATGAATGGGGGAATATGTGAGTGCTGATATCTGTGCCTGTATTCCCTATCGACTATGTGTGTTATTACCTGAAGGTTGTAGAAATGAAGATAAAGAACAATTATGGGAAATGTAGTCGTATTCTATGTGAGGTTAATGAACATTTGTCGATTGAAGTCTTGTCTGGTGTCTGTTGACTGCAGTCTTCTTTGGGCTTTTGTCAAAAGTGCGAGCAAAAGCTTTGTCAATGTCCATAGACTTACAAAAAGTGTTGGGCTAGCGTAAATTTTAACGTTACTAGGGATAAGGGGGTCTATGGCATAGTTCATCAGTTGTCTGTGTACAAGGTTGTCAAAACTTCTTCTTTAGTCCATCTGTTGTCTGTATACCGGGTGTCAAATTCCTCTTCCAAGCGGGTCTTTTTACCTTGGAGAAAAACAAAGGAGAAACTGGTGAAAGAAACGGACCGTGGAATCGCATTTTCATCACAACAGTGTCTCTATCGTTGGGTCGTAAATCAAATCCATTGGAATTACAATGTTCTCACTCCTTAGACTCATTACCTTAGTACTTTGTTTACACTTCGTTAAAGCCTGAACGCATCTAAATATCATGCCAATCGATATGACAACACCCAAGATACACAAAAGTAATTTCCCTACATCCATTATAACTCCTTGAGCCCATTCTCCTAAACCAGAGAACCAATTTTGCGGGTTCAACCATGACACCCAACTGGTCAGCTCATTACCCACAGTAGCAAGGGTGAGATTGTGTCTCCTGCGAAATTCCCACTTTAATTGGAGAATATCGTCCATCTTTTGGTCTATGACCTCGAACGGGTCCTCGGTGCTATTCGTAATATAAGTGCAGCATTTTACGCCGTACTGCGTTGCCAGTGTGACACAATATCCACCTGTTACTGCCGTGAGATAATTAAGAACCATCCTATGCTGAACCAGTTCTGTTTTATAAGCTTGGAGCTCCCTTCCGGTATATCTAAAAGTGTCGTCATACATTTCTGTGATATTGTCTAACAAATTAGCAAGCGCAGAGATATACTTATAGTTCAACACTCCTCTGGCGGTGCGAGTGATGTCTAACGCGAGTAGAACCTGAATCCCGGTGGATTCATGGATCAGGTCAGAGGCCGGATGCTCTGCCCTTACTGTCAGTTGCCTTTTAACTTTGTGCTCGTAATGAGTGTGAGTATAAGGAGCTTGAGAACCACGGTGAATATCTTTCATTTTGGCATGCGATACAGTCATTACTTCTGGCAATACTTTTCCAATATAACACAATACTTCAGAGTTTGGGGCAAGCCACTAATACGCCTTCCTCCCGCATATGAAATATGCATCATCGGGGAGAACATATGGGACGGAATAGGACATAACCATATTACAAATCTTCCATACGAAATCTCCTAGCCCTAACTCTCCCATCTGTTTAGTACACGTATGTTTGTATGATATGTGCACAGTATCCTGGTGATACCTCTCCAACTCTCATGATCCTATTTCCTAGGGTATACCTATATCGGAAAGATTTTCCACTACCGGCTATGTGGCGTATAAGCTCTGTATCTGTAGGCATTCTATCGGCTCTATATGAAAAGGTCATGGTTTGGTTATTCCATGACACTTCCCAATTTCCCGGCTTTCGGGGATTGGAAATGTTAAAACATACTAGGGATCTATCCACATGATATTGGTGGAGCTTCAAACTAGGAGGACTGGAGATATTAAACCTCCTGTCCACCGGCCTCCCACCACTTAACTCAAGTACCTCTCCTACCGTTAAAGGGAATGGTACTAAGCCTGATTTACTATGGCCTTGAGGTACTTGAGAGCATACCCAACAATCTGTCTGATTTAACACTTTACCCACTAAGGAGTGATAGTCACTCAATGGATGCCGGTCCATGTGGATATTAAAACTGGACTGACATTTCTTGATGCACCCATCCTCAACTACACTGTCACAGAGTCTACAGATACAGTTCTCTTCAGCTAACAATCCTTCACAATTCCTTCTATTGTCAATGCTATCGGATCGTTTTCTGATACTCGCCTTTACTTGGTGATTATGTTGTTCTTGGAAAACTACGCCTCCATCTTTGTCATCAGAACCCATTCCAGAACCTCTCTCGACCTCCATGGTACTCTCGCCGGAACAGACTGCTCGGGTCAACATCATGGTCAACAGGAAAATCCGGATCACAGTCTCTTGGGGCAAGTCCATCTTATAGGAGGAAATGGAGAAGAATGAGAAGGGGGAAAGAAATAATTGAGGGAGATGGGATGGGAAGTTGGAGAAAAACAATAAAAGGGAACAGGGGATCGACAACTGCCTCCGATCTTATTATTTTCGATGCTCAGGTGCCGTCTCAGTCCTCCTGAAACAGACACTCCAGTGATACAACTTCCTCTACCGTCTGTTCTTTATCACGGGACCTTTCTGAATCCGCAACCTTCTTACAATGGGACGAATGAACCCAAGTCTCTCTCTCGGCAACCTTCAACGCTGTCGTGCTAACCAATAAGACCTGGTATGGTCCTTCCCATCTGTCAATAAGGCAACCTGAGCGTAGAAAATTCCGTATCATTACATAATCCCCAGGTTCAATGTCATGACAATTACTATCTGGCAGGTCAGGAATCACCAACTTCAAATTGTCATTTTGATTCCTTAGCTGTTTACTCATGTTAACCAGGTATTTTACAGTCACTTCATTGTTACACTTCAAATCATCCTGAGGGTTAATCATAACATGCGGTTGTCGACCAAAGAAGATTTCAAAGGGGGACAGATTAAGAGGGGACCTGGGAGTGGTTCTGATGCTGTATAGTACAATGGGTAAAGCTTCTGGCCATGTCAATCCTGTTTCTGCCATAACTTTGCTCAGTTTATTTTTAATCGTGCTGTTCACTCTTTCCACCTTCGCACTCGCCTGGGGGCGGTATGGAGTGTGCAGCTTACTATCAATTCCCATCAACTTACATATTCCTTGAAAGACATCACCTGTAAAATGGGTACCCCTATCACTTTCAATTATTCTAGGGATACCATATCTACACACAAATTCCTGCACAATTTTCTTAGCAGTAAACATTGCGGTATTTGTGGCCGCAGGAAATGCTTCGACCCAATTTGAAAACACATGTATACAAACAAGTACATACTTCAAATTTCGACAAGGGGGTAATTGTATAAAATCAATCTGTATTACCTGAAAAGGGCCGCCTGTAGGTGGGATATGAGATGGTTCTGTTGGTATTGCCTTTCCGATATTCTTCCTCAAGCAGGTAAGGCATGACATTGCTCTCTTACCTGCATGGGATGAAAATCCTGGGGCGCACCAATATGCTCTTACCAACTTGCACATTCCTTCCTTGCCCAGATGAGTCAGCCCATGTGCTGCTTCAGCTAAGCATGGAAGATATGCCCTGGGGGCCACTGGTTTACCCTGTCCATCCGTCCAGAGTCCTGAGGACTCCTGGCCATATCCTTTTGCCTTCCAGACTGCCTTTTCCTGTGTGGAACACAAATTTTGCATTTCACACAATTTCTGTGTGTTGATGGTATTAAATACCATCAATTGTGTGGTGTCTGTCTGTCTGGGGGTACCAGCTGCTAACTTAGCAGCTTCGTCTGCTCGGCTGTTACCAAGTGATACTGGGTCCTGGCTATATGTGTGTGCTTTACACTTGATAACAGCCACTCTGTCGGGTTCCTGTATCGCTGTTAGAAGCCTTTTGATGTGAGCTGCATGCGCTATCGGTGTACCAGCTGCCGTCATGAAATTTCTGAGGCACCATAGGGCTCCGAAATCATGGACTACCCCGAAGGCGTATCTAGAATCGGTGTAGATATTGGCTGACTTGCCCTTAGCCAATTCACATGCTCTGGTTAGGGCAACCAGTTCAGCAACCAGGGCTGAGTGAGGTGGGCCTAGCGGTTCTGCTTCTATGGTGCCTTGGTCATCTACGACTGCGTATCCAGTACACAAGTCTCCCGAGTCCGACTGTCTGTGACAACTACCGTCAGTGTAGAAAGTAAGATCTACATCTTCCAGTGGGTTGTCACTGATGTCAGGCCTTGCCGTGAAATTTTGGGTCAAATATTCCATACAATCATGCATGTCATCCCCTGTATTAAAACCTCCTTCACTATTACTCTCATCCTCCACCCTTTGTGCCTGTGCAGGCACACCTGGGAGATACGTTGCAGGATTTAATGCACTGCATCTCTTTATGGTGATGTTTACGGGGGCCTTTAGTGCCAATTCCTATCTTGTAAACCGCGCTGATGAGACGTGTCTAGTTTGAGCCGAATTTAATAAGGCGGACACTGCATGCGGTGTATGGATTGTGAGGTTGTGACCTAGCACTACATCTTCGCTTTTCGTTACTAGCAATGCTATCGCAGCGACACTTCGCAAGCATGTTGGGAGGGATCGCGCTACCGTATCTAGCTGAGCGCTGTAGTATGCTACCGGCCTGCTGGCATCACCGTGCTTTTGGGTTAGGACGCCTGCCGCGCAACCAGCACTTTCTGTTCCGTATAGCTCAAAGGGTTTCCCATAGTCCGGCATACCTAATGCTGGTGCCTGCGTTAGGCACTGTTTAAGTCTCTCAAATGCCATCTCAGATTCGTCTGTATGCGAAATCCGATCAGGTTTGTTTGATGAGACCATCTCCTGCAAAGGTAACGCTAAAATGGAAAACCCTGGGATCCAGTTACGGCAATACCCACACATTCCTAAAAATGTTCTGATCTGTTGCTGGGTTTGTGGCAGTGTCATGTCTCTAATTGCTTGAATTCTATCAGCGGTCAGGTGTCTCAGTCCTTGTGTCAGACAGTGTCCCAAATATTTCACTTTAGTCTGGCATAATTGCAACTTGTCTTTGGAAACCTTGTGTCCTGTGTCTGAAAGATGAAACAGGAGCTGTTTCGTATCTTTCAGGGACGCTTCCAATGAATCTGAACACAGTAGTAAATCGTCCACGTACTGTATCAATATTGATCCACTCTCTGGTTGGAAAGACTGTAAACAATCATGCAAGGCTTGTGAAAATATGCTTGGACTGTCTATGAAGCCCTGTGGTAATCGAGTCCATGTGTATTGGACTCCTCTGTATGTGAATGCAAACAAATATTGGCTGTCAGGGTGTAGAGGTACCGAAAAGAAGGCGGAGCAGAGGTCAATAACAGTGAAAAATTTTGCAGTGGGAGGGATCTGCATAAGGATGACAGCTGGATTTGGCACTACGGGGAACTGACTCTCAACTATTTTGTTAATCCCCCTTAGATCCTGCACTAGCCTGTAACCCCTCCCCCCACTCTTTTTCACAGGGAAGATGGGACTATTGGCAGTGCTGGATGTTCTTACCAGTATACCCTGTTGTAGCAAGCGCTCTGTTACTGGGTAAACTCCTAACTCCACCTCTGGCTTCAGAGGGTATTGTGGGATTTTTGGAGCTATCCTACCATCTTTTACTAGCACAACTACTGGGGCTACATTTGCCATTAATCCAGTGTCTTGTCCATCTTTAGTCCAAAGTGACTCTGGTATCTGGGATGTCATCTCTTCTACTTGGGATGGAGTCCTATTTGTCATAACAGTATGTGACATTCATTTTGATGGGGAGTCTAGCATGTCTCGCACTTCCTGAGCGTTATTCTCAGGTATGTCTAAGAATACACCTTCAGGAGTACAATAAATGACGCACCCCATTTTACATAATAAATCTCTTCCCAGGAGGTTTGTCGGTGCCGATGCAGCCAGCAAAAAGGAATGCTTGGTATGTAAAGGCCCTACTGTAACCTCTGCTGGTTTGCTAACAGGGTAGTGCTGGACTACTCCCGTTACTCCCATGGCTGGAATTGTCTTACCAGTGGTTCTCATGCCCACTGTCGAATTTATCACTGATTTGGCCACCCCCGTATCTACAAGGAAGTTTAATGATTTACCAGCTACATCCATTGCAATCTCGGGTTCACTTCCAAGACTTGCAATCAATTTTACTGGCTGCAGATTACAGGTGTGGCCACACCCCTATTGGGTATGGTGACCTCCCTGAATCGCGCTGGCAGCAACTACTTGAGAAGGGGGTAAATGGGAACTACCAGAAACTTGCCAGTCTTTTTTCGGGGGATATCTTTTTGTTTCCCCTGCATGTGGCTCATAACTCCGTCTCTGCGGTCCCTTATCCCAATTTCGTATGTCATGTCGTTGTCTAGGGGGTTGATATGATTTTTGTACATTTTTCATTCTACAGTCTCGTGCAAAGTGTCCCTCTCTATGACAGGAATAACAAGTTACCACATTTGACTTACCCACAGGGATCGGAGATTTATACAAAGGTTGCATTGTGGTCAGGGCCTGTATACTTACGCCCATTAACTTATCACTTTGTGACTCCCTGTGTCTGGTGATATTGCGATCATGATCAACAGCTGCCTCTCTCAAAGTAGCCACCGACAGACCTCGCCAACATGGTTGCGTGGTCTGTACCCTTGTCTTTAATGCTTCTTTTAAACCATCCATTAGCACAGATACTGCTACTTCTCTATGATTTACGTTTGTTTTAATGTCTTCTATGCCTGTGTATTTAGCCATATCTAGTAGTGCCCTATGAAAATACTCCGCTGCTGTTTCTGACTCTTTTTGTTTAATGGAGAAAATTTTGTTCCATTTAACTACAGCTGGGAAATACTCTTTTAACTGTAAATTTATTCTCTTTACATTGTCTTGGTTGTACACATCCGTAAGGGGTACTTCCTGATCTAATTTACAGTCAGCTAAAAATTGAGCTGAGTCGACATTGGAGGGTAAACATGCCCTCAGCAATATCTGCCAGTCTTTGTTATTGGGCTCTGCAGTATTCCCTAGGTCTCTAATGTATTTCTGGCTAGCAACTAGATCTTTTCTAGGATCAGGGAATTCAGACACAATTGTTCTTAATTCCATTCGGGAAAACGGGCAGTACATGGCAATGTTCCTGACAGGAGTGACTCCTGAAGTGTCCGTTTTCCCATTTGGCACTGCTATTACCCTAACGGGATTAAGTCTAATAACATCATTCTGAGTAGATTCTACAGCCTGTGGTGAAATTGTTTCAGCATAGTGTATGGTGCCGTACTTACCCGTTGATATGACCTCACCTGTCCCTCCGCTAGGGGCCTTTGATACTAATCTTACGGGTTGGGCCATGAGCGACCGTGCCGCTCGTGCGTCTCGACCACGGCTAAACGTTTGTTACGCAACGTGCGTACCCTTACGGTATTCCATACGCCAATAGCGTACTGTGTTCTTCAACCTTTTAGAGGGATTTAAGAAAGATAACGTAATGGTACGCTATCAGCGTAGCGGACGCTCGAGACCACGAGGAGATCACCAGCGGCGCAGACGCTAACAGAGTTAAACCTTAACAATAATACCTTGAACTATGTATCTATACTGTAAACCCTTGTATAATGATATGGTGTAAATGCAACACAGTGTAACCTTATTAACTTAAAAGCTGTAAGAGCGTATGTGACGCTCCGAGAACCAATTAATAATATAATGAATACACAGAGGCCGGATCTTAGGTTCCAACACCTTAAATGAACGTTCTATTTCAAAAGAATATACAATACAAGATATACACTACCAAAATAACATAGACTAACTAACCATGTAACTACACATAAAATACAATAAAGACACAAGTACGTTTAAGGGGAAGGGGAGAGAGAGAGAGAGAGTGAGAGAGAGAAAGTGGCTTAACAATAACAATGAGACAATATAGTTGCAGAGAAACTTACGCTCAAGGGAAACAATCGCATGCGCCTTCCTGGAATATCCAGCTCCCGATTATCAGTGATGAGAACCGTTGAAGAGAATAGAGAGCTGGATCAGGTCGGCTTGTCCTTTTATACCCTACACACAATACAGTACAATGGTCCCTATATTCTTATTGTTCATTGGACACAGGAATTCGTCTTCGCATTATAACAAAAGGTCATAGGTTGATTCATACAGGTGGGCTGTGACTATTTCAAACTGCTCAGGTGGGTGGGAAACTAGGTTTCCCGCCGCATGGATAATAAAGTGCAAATATAGTAAAAGTCCATAAACTTCTTATGTCCATAACTATTCGCACGAGCGAGTTATCCGCTTCAAACCAACACCGGAATATTGCTAATTAAATACTCTTCCGATGGATACTAAACACCACTGTATAACCTCTGTCTGACCCTTCGTATCAAACAAAGAGGGATCTCTTTGTCTGTGAACATGCTATATTAACTAAACTTTCAGATTCTATCAAAGGGACCATAATCTACAAAATACATTATATGGTTAAAATATGTAACGATTGAGTCGCACGCTAGACGCATACAAACTCTACCGTAAATGCGCATATCGTGCGCCTGCGGGTGCACGCGACTGCGAGTATGCGCACGCACGGGAGAGCTCCTGCACGCGCAGCGCAGACACACATGAGGTGCAAATATGGCAGCGTGTGGAGTGATATTTTTCTGACTTTGACATATCACAGGGATACAAGCTGGAGTTCGAGGCGACTCCCCCTCGCCGTTACCTCAAATCAGCCTTGCCTGCTGCCCTCAGAGAAAGGGAGGTAGTACTGGCGGCAATTCACAAGCTGTATCTTCAGCAGGTGATAATCAAGGTACCCCTCCTTTAACAGGAACGGGGTTACTATTCCACAATGTTTGTGGTACCGAAACCAGACGGTTCGGTGAGACCCATTCTAAATTTAAAATCCTTGAACATTTATATAAAAAAGTTCAAGTTCAAAGTACCTCAGGTTTGTGGTACAGGACTGTCATTACCAATTCCAGACGTTGCCGTTTGGTCTGTCCACGGCACCGCTGGTATTTACCAAGGTAATGGCCGAAATGATGATGCTCCTCCGAAAGAAGGGAGTCATGTTTATTATGTACTTGGACGATCTCCTTATAAAGGCGAGGTCCAAAAAGCAGTTGCTAGTCTGCGTAACACTATCTCAGGAAGTGCTGCATCAGTACGGCTGGATTCTGAATATCCCAAAGTCGCAGCTAATTCCTGCGACGCGTCTGCTGTTCTTGGACATGATTCTGGACACAGAACAGAAGAAAATCTTTCTCCAGGAGGAGAAGGCCCAGGAATTATCATCTCTGGTCAGGGACCTCCTGAACCCAAAGCAGGTGTCGGTGCATCACTTCACGCGAGTCCTGGGAAAGATGGTAGCTTCTTACGGAGCAATTTCCCTTTGGCTGTTATGATTCCAGCACTCCTGGTCTGAGGAGATCTTACGGCAAGGACCGGAGCACTGGAACGGAATGCTGGGGAAGGGAGCAGGAAAGAACCATAGCCCCTGGTGCCCTAACTCTGTTGTCTCATCCGTGCTATCAGAAATCCCTTGCGAGACTATGGTTTCTTGAGCCCTTGGTAGCCGCGTTTGAAGGGCGGATTATGTCTGCCCAACTCCGATGCCCCCCGGTCTTAGTGAGAGACAAAGGGAAGTCCGAGACAGGATGATAACAAGAGGCCCTCTAACTAGACAACCTGGCCAGGGGCTACAAGCAAACTAAAAACTTAAAGTATGTGCGGAGAAACCGCCAGGGAAAAGGACAACCAAAATATCCACTTGTCCAATACTCCTACCCGGCACCGCCGAATACCAGAGTGGACCTGTGGAAGCGGAACCCTCCGCAAATGCTCCAAACACAAAATATAAGGGGTAAAGCGGCCAAGCCGCTATACACGGCAGAGCCGCGACTCACGAACACCACTGGATGAAAAACGGTGATCAGTCAGGACTCCAGGGACGAGATGATAACTCCCGAGTACAGGACTTCAGAGGACCAGAATGACCGGATACAGCTGGACTGGAAACAGACTCTCAGCAAACAAGACAGCATGCAGGAAGCTATTACCGGCGTCTGTGAGAAGCCCTGGGAGTGTATTTAACCAGGAGTCCTCCAATCAGCTGCTTAATGAGCTGATTAGAATCAATGCCGTGCAGCTGCCTTGCTGCACGGCCAGAGAGCAGGTGCACCCATTAATTCAAAGGACCCAGCAACGGGGAACGCGGTCCACCAGTGGCGTCCCCGTTGCTAGGGTCCGTGCGGCTCAGCGCGCCCGGCGTCTAGCGTTGCTAGGGAGCCGGCGGCTGTACGCGCACGGCGTCCCTAGTTGCTAGGCGCCGGGCCGCGCAGACAAGCGGACCCCGGCGCCTAACAGTACCCCCCCTTGAGGAGGGGTCAAGGAACCCCTAAAGCCAGGTTTCCAAGGAAATTCCCGAAAAAATGCCCTCTTGAGCCTCGGGGCATGAAGATCCTTATCCAGGACCCAAGACCTTTCCTCCGGACCATAGCCTCTCCAGTGAACCAGAAAATAAAGCCGGCCCCGGGACAATTTGGAATCGAGAACCTTCTCCACCAAGAACTCCTGTTGTCCCTGTACATCCACCGGAGATCTACCCTGAGAGATCCTCCAAGGAAATCTACTGGAAGAAACGTATAGTTTCAACAGGGAGCAATGAAACGTATTTCCAATCCTGAGAGATCTTGGTAAACGTAACCGGAAGGCAACTGGGTTGACTCTTTTAATAATAAGAAATGGCCCAATAAATTTGGGTCCCAATCTAGCCGAGGATTGTCGAAGCCTGATGTTACGAGTCGACAACCATACCCTATCTCCCACCTTAAAAGTGCAAGGACGTCGGAGCCTGTCAGAAAATTTCTTCTCTCGAAAGGCCGCTTTTCTGAGAGCAAGGTGCACTTTTTTCCAAATGGCTCTGAGATGGGAGGTTAAGGTTAGCGAGGAGACTGAGGAATGATGAAAAAAAGAATTAGCTCTGGGGTGAAAACCAAAAACTGAAAAGAATGGAGACACTTTAGTGGAGGAATGACAAGAATTATTGTAAGCAAACTCCGCCAACAGAAGAAACTCGGACCAATCATTCTGGAGTTTGGCTGAATACAAACGCAAATACTGTTTCAATGATTGGTTAACTCGCTCGGTTTGCCCGTTGGATTGTGGGTGGTAACCGGATGTTAACGACAATTTCATCTTTAATGAGGCACAAAAACATTTCCAGAATTGTGCGATGAATTGTGGACCCCGATCAGAAACAATATCAGTAGGCAACCCATGAAGTCTGAAAACATGGCGGAGAAACAAAACTGCCAACCCTTGGGCAGATGGTAGTCTGGGAAGAGCAATGAAATGAGCCATCTTGCTAAAACGGTCCACTACCACCCATATGACTCAGAATCCGGCAGAAAGGGGAAGGTCAACAACAAAATCCATGGAAATATGAGACCATGGCCTGAGAGGGACATTTAAGGGCATAAGTTGCCCGATAGGCAAGGAACGGGGAACCTTATGCTGTGCACAAACCTGACATGAATAAACAAACTCCTTAACGTCTTTAGAAAGACCAGGCCACCATACTGAGCGGGAGACTAACTCCAAAGTCTTAGAGATTCCCGGATGCCCGGAAACTTTGTTATCATGGAATTCTGTTAAAACAGTAGCTCTCAAAAACTCAGGGACGTAAAGACGACCAGTGGGAGTATTTCCAGGAGCTTGGTGTTGAAGCTGTTTTAACTGGGTGAATAAATCTTGTGTGAGGCCTGCCCAGATGACCGAGGATGGAAGTATGGGAGTAACAGGACTGTTATTGTGAACCGGAAGAAAGCTGTGTGACAGGGCATCAGCCTTGGTATTCTTGGAACCAGGCCTGAAAGTGATTATAAATTTGAAACGAGTAAAAAATAAAGCCCAACGTGCCTGCCGGGCATTAAGCCGCTTAGCCGATTCGATGTATTGCAGGTTTTTATGCTCAGTCAATACTGAAGTAGTATGTTTTGCTCCCTCCAGCCAATGCCTCTACTCCTCGAAAGCCCACTTTATCGCCAGTAACTCCCGATTACCAACGTCATAGTTGGATTCAGCGGAGGAGAATTTCCTGGACATAAAGGCACAAGGATGTAACTCCAGAGACTCCGGATCCTTTTGAGAAAGGATAGCCCCCACTCCAACCTCCGAGGCATCAACCTCCACAACAAAGGGCAATTCCGGATTGGGATGTCTGAGGACTGGAGCCGAGACAAAGGCTTGTTTCAAGGCCCGAAAGGACAACTCAGCTTCACGCGACCAGTTGGTAGGATCCGCTCCTTTCTTTGTCAGAGCTACAATGAGAGCAACCAGGTCAGAAAAAGAATTAATGAACCTCCTATAATAATTCGCAAACCCTAAAAAGCGCTGAATTGCTTTTAAATTGGTGGGTTGCGCCCAACTAAGGATGGCCTGGAGCTTCTTTGGTTCCATGGAAAATCCCCGAGGGGAAATAATGTACCCTAAAAAAGATACCTCCGTGACATGAAACTCACACTTCTCCAGCTTGGCATATAAATGATTCTCACGTAACTTTTGAAGAACCAGACGCACCTGGGTAACATGTTGTTCCATTGATTCAGAATAAATCAGGATGTCGTCTAAGTAAACGACCACGAATTTCCCTAGGAAGTCACGGAGCACATCGTTAATGAGGTCTTGAAAAACTGCTGGAGCATTAGACAAGCCGAACGGCATCACCAGGTACTCGTAGTGACCTGACTGAGTACTGAAGGCCGTCTTCCACTCATCTCCAGATTTGATTCGGATGAGGTTGTACGCTCCTCTAAGGTCAATTTTAGAAAAAATCACAGCCGAACGTAACTGATCAAAGAGTACAGAAATCAGCGGCAAAGGATAAGTATTTTTAACTGAGATCTTATTCAGGGCTCTAAAGTCAATGCAAGGTCTAAGCGAGCCATCCTTTTTCTCCACAAAGAAGAAGCCTGCACTTAAAGGAGATTTTGATGGTCTAATAAATCCTTTCCCTAGGCTCTCCTTAACATAATCATTCATGGCCGCAGTTTCTGGCCCGGATAAAGCATATAATCTTCCCTTTGGCAATGCGGCACCAGGAATTAGCTCAATAGCACAATCATAAGGCCGATGGGGAGGCAGAATGTCCGCATTGCCTTTGGAGAAAACATCAGCAAACTCCTGGTATTCCACAGGAATGAGTTCAGGAATGGTAGCTGCTACTCTGACTGGAAACGTAATACATTCCTTATCACAAAAGGTACCCCATTGTAAAATCTCCCCCGACCGCCAATCAATGGTGGGATTATGAAAGGCCAGCCAAGGGTGACCCAGAACAACTGGAACTGCTGGGCAATGTGTAAGATAGAACTCGATTTTTTCAGAATGTAGAGCTCCTACAGTAAGTAGTACCGGGGGTGTACAGAGAGAGATAACCCCATTGGACAGCGGACTCCCATCTAAGCCATGCATGGAGACACACCTACCCAAAGGTAATTGAGGAATGCCTAAGGCTTTAGCCCAAGTTAAGTCCATAAAGTTTCCTGCAGCTCCACTGTCGACAAAAGCCGACACCAAAGAATTGAGGCTGCCAAAGGAAACTTTAACTGGAACTAGAAGGGAGTTATTCGAGGAGATAAGCTGCAGACCTAGGTGAACCCCCTCACAATTCACCTGGTCAAAGCGTTTCCCGACTTGTTCGGACAGTTACGGGCAAAATGTCCCTTACCCCCACAGTACAGACAAAGACCGGAATTTTGCCTTCTGGCTCTTTCCTCAGGAGACAGCCGGGAGAGACCCATCTGCATGGGCTCCTCTACGTCTTCAGGAATGGAATATACACACGGACTTGACCTTACAAGTGCTCCTCTTTCAGCCCTCCGCTCTCTGAGACGACGATCAATCTTAATAGAAAGCTCCATGAGTTTATCGAGAGTCTCAGGAACGGGGTACTGAAGGAGACTGTTTTTTATAGACTCTGATAAGCCGAGGCGAAACTGACTGCGCAGGGCTGGATCATTCCAGCCACAGTCGTTCGACCAACGGCGGAACTCCGTACAATAAACCTCCGCAGGATTTCTACCTTGTTTGAGAGCGCGCAGCGAACTTTCAGCGAAAGCCTCTCTATCCGGGTCATCATACAAGAGCCCTAAAGACTTAAAAAAAGCGTCAACCGACAACGATGCAGGATCCTCTGCTCTTAAACCAAATTCCCAGGTCTAAGGATCCCCCTGGAGTAAAGAAATAATAATCCCAACCCGCTGAGATTCAGTACCAGATGAAGTCGGTCTTAAACGAAAATAAAGTTTTACAGGATTCTTTAAAATTAAAAAACTCTTTTCTATCACCAGAAAAACGGTCAGGCAAATGCATCTTTGGTTCAGGGACTACCCTGGGGAAGCTCGCAAAAGATCTTCCTGCGACTTCACCCGAAGAGAAAGATCCTGAACCATCTGAGTAAGTTCTTGAATCTGGCTGACTAAGAGCTGACCAGGATTTGGCCCTAACCCTGTCGGATTCATGAGGTCGATAAACTCTCACAAAACTGAATGAGACAAAAATTAAACCCCGTTTAATTTTAAGTTTTGTTATGGCCGGTAATAATGTTATGATTCCAGCACTCCTGGTCTGAGGAGATCTTACGGCAAGGACCGGAGCACTGGAACGGAATGCTGGGGAAGGGAGCAGGAAAGAACCATAGCCCCTGGTGCCCTAACTCTGTTGTCTCATCCGTGCTATCAGAAATCCCTTGCGAGACTATGGTTTCTTGAGCCCTTGGCAGCCGCGTTTGAAGGGCGGATTATGTCTGCCCAACTCCGATGCCCCCCGGTCTTAGTGAGAGACAAAGGGAAGTCCGAGACAGGATGATAACAAGAGGCCCTCTAACTAGACAACCTGGCCAGGGGCTACAAGCTAACTAAAAACCTAAAGTATGTGCGGAGAAACCGCCAGGGAAAAGGACAACCAAAATATCCACTTGTCCAATACTCCTACCCGGCACCGCCGAATACCAGAGTGGACCTGTGGAAGCAGAACCCTCCGCAAATGCTCCAAACACAAAATATAAAGGGTAAAGCGGCCAAGCCGCTACACACGGCAGAGCCGCGACTCACGAACACCACTGGATGAAAAACGGTGATCAGTCAGGACTCCAGGGACGAGATGATAACTCCCGAGTACAGGACTTCAGAGGACCAGAATGACCGGATACAGCTGGACTGGAAACAGACTCTCAGCAAACAAGACAGCATGCAGGAAGCTATTACCGGCGTCTGTGAGAAGCCCTGGGAGTGTATTTAACCAGGAGTCCTCCAATCAGCTGCTTAATGAGCTGATTAGAATCAATGCCGTGCAGCTGCCTTGCTGCACGGCCAGAGAGCAGGTGCACCCATTAATTCAAAGGACCCAGCAACGGGGAACGCGGTCCGCCAGTGGCGTCCCCGTTGCTAGGGTCCGTGCGGCTCAGCGCGCCCGGCGTCTAGCGTTGCTAGGGAGCCGGCGGCTGTACGCGCACGGCGTCCCTAGTTGCTAGGCGCCGGGCCGCGCAGACAAGCGGACCCCGGTGCCTAACATTGGCAGGTTCCTTGCAAGGACCTTCCAGTGGGATCTGTTGGACAAGTGGTCCGGATCGCATCTCCAGATGCATCGGTTACCCACCCTGTCCCCGAGGGCCAGGGTGTCTCTGCTGTGGTGGCTGCAGAGTGCTCATCTGCTCAAAGGCCGCAGATTCGGCATACAGGACTGGGTCCTGGTGACCACGGATGCAAGCCTCCGAGGTTGGGAGCCGGCGGCTGTACGCGCACGGCGTCCCTAGTTGCTAGGCGCCGGGCCGCGCAGACAAGCGGACCCCGGCGCCTAACAGTACCCCCCCTTGAGGAGGGGTCAAGGAACCCCTAAAGCCAGGTTTCCAAGGAAATTCCCGAAAAAATGCCCTCTTGAGCCTCGGGGCATGAAGATCCTTATCCAGGACCCAAGACCTTTCCTCCGGACCATAGCCTCTCCAGTGAACCAGAAAATAAAGCCGGCCCCGGGACAATTTGGAATCGAGAACCTTCTCCACCAAGAACTCCTGTTGTCCCTGTACATCCACCGGAGATCTACCCTGAGAGATCCTCCAAGGAAATCTACTGGAAGAAACGTATAGTTTCAACAGGGAGCAATGAAACGTATTTCCAATCCTGAGAGATCTTGGTAAACGTAACCGGAAGGCAACTGGGTTGACTCTTTTAATAATAAGAAATGGCCCAATAAATTTGGGTCCCAATCTAGCCGAGGATTGTCGAAGCCTGATGTTACGAGTCGACAACCATACCCTATCTCCCACCTTAAAAGTGCAAGGACGTCGGAGCCTGTCAGAAAATTTCTTCTCTCGAAAGGCCGCTTTTCTGAGAGCAAGGTGCACTTTTTTCCAAATGGCTCTGAGATGGGAGGTTAAGGTTAGCGAGGAGACTGAGGAATGATGAAAAAAAGAATTAGCTCTGGGGTGAAAACCAAAAACTGAAAAGAATGGAGACACTTTAGTGGAGGAATGACAAGAATTATTGTAAGCAAACTCCGCCAACAGAAGAAACTCGGACCAATCATTCTGGAGTTTGGCTGAATACAAACGCAAATACTGTTTCAATGATTGGTTAACTCGCTCGGTTTGCCCGTTGGATTGTGGGTGGTAACCGGATGTTAACGACAATTTCATCTTTAATGAGGCACAAAAACATTTCCAGAATTGTGCGATGAATTGTGGACCCCGATCAGAAACAATATCAGTAGGCAACCCATGAAGTCTGAAAACATGGCGGAGAAACAAAACTGCCAACCCTTGGGCAGATGGTAGTCTGGGAAGAGCAATGAAATGAGCCATCTTGCTAAAACGGTCCACTACCACCCATATGACTCAGAATCCGGCAGAAAGGGGAAGGTCAACAACAAAATCCATGGAAATATGAGACCATGGCCTGAGAGGGACATTTAAGGGCATAAGTTGCCCGATAGGCAAGGAACGGGGAACCTTATGCTGTGCACAAACCTGACATGAATAAACAAACTCCTTAACGTCTTTAGAAAGACCAGGCCACCATACTGAGCGGGAGACTAACTCCAAAGTCTTAGAGATTCCCGGATGCCCGGAAACTTTGTTATCATGGAATTCTGTTAAAACAGTAGCTCTCAAAAACTCAGGGACGTAAAGACGACCAGTGGGAGTATTTCCAGGAGCTTGGTGTTGAAGCTGTTTTAACTGGGTGAATAAATCTTGTGTGAGGCCTGCCCAGATGACCGAGGATGGAAGTATGGGAGTAACAGGACTGTTATTGTGAACCGGAAGAAAGCTGTGTGACAGGGCATCAGCCTTGGTATTCTTGGAACCAGGCCTGAAAGTGATTATAAATTTGAAACGAGTAAAAAATAAAGCCCAACGTGCCTGCCGGGCATTAAGCCGCTTAGCCGATTCGATGTATTGCAGGTTTTTATGCTCAGTCAATACTGAAGTAGTATGTTTTGCTCCCTCCAGCCAATGCCTCTACTCCTCGAAAGCCCACTTTATCGCCAGTAACTCCCGATTACCAACGTCATAGTTGGATTCAGCGGAGGAGAATTTCCTGGACATAAAGGCACAAGGATGTAACTCCAGAGACTCCGGATCCTTTTGAGAAAGGATAGCCCCCACTCCAACCTCCGAGGCATCAACCTCCACAACAAAGGGCAATTCCGGATTGGGATGTCTGAGGACTGGAGCCGAGACAAAGGCTTGTTTCAAGGCCCGAAAGGACAACTCAGCTTCACGCGACCAGTTGGTAGGATCCGCTCCTTTCTTTGTCAGAGCTACAATGAGAGCAACCAGGTCAGAAAAAGAATTAATGAACCTCCTATAATAATTCGCAAACCCTAAAAAGCGCTGAATTGCTTTTAAATTGGTGGGTTGCGCCCAACTAAGGATGGCCTGGAGCTTCTTTGGTTCCATGGAAAATCCCCGAGGGGAAATAATGTACCCTAAAAAAGATACCTCCGTGACATGAAACTCACACTTCTCCAGCTTGGCATATAAATGATTCTCACGTAACTTTTGAAGAACCAGACGCACCTGGGTAACATGTTGTTCCATTGATTCAGAATAAATCAGGATGTCGTCTAAGTAAACGACCACGAATTTCCCTAGGAAGTCACGGAGCACATCGTTAATGAGGTCTTGAAAAACTGCTGGAGCATTAGACAAGCCGAACGGCATCACCAGGTACTCGTAGTGACCTGACTGAGTACTGAAGGCCGTCTTCCACTCATCTCCAGATTTGATTCGGATGAGGTTGTACGCTCCTCTAAGGTCAATTTTAGAAAAAATCACAGCCGAACGTAACTGATCAAAGAGTACAGAAATCAGCGGCAAAGGATAAGTATTTTTAACTGAGATCTTATTCAGGGCTCTAAAGTCAATGCAAGGTCTAAGCGAGCCATCCTTTTTCTCCACAAAGAAGAAGCCTGCACTTAAAGGAGATTTTGATGGTCTAATAAATCCTTTCCCTAGGCTCTCCTTAACATAATCATTCATGGCCGCAGTTTCTGGCCCGGATAAAGCATATAATCTTCCCTTTGGCAATGCGGCACCAGGAATTAGCTCAATAGCACAATCATAAGGCCGATGGGGAGGCAGAATGTCCGCATTGCCTTTGGAGAAAACATCAGCAAACTCCTGGTATTCCACAGGAATGAGTTCAGGAATGGTAGCTGCTACTCTGACTGGAAACGTAATACATTCCTTATCACAAAAGGTACCCCATTGTAAAATCTCCCCCGACCGCCAATCAATGGTGGGATTATGAAAGGCCAGCCAAGGGTGACCCAGAACAACTGGAACTGCTGGGCAATGTGTAAGATAGAACTCGATTTTTTCAGAATGTAGAGCTCCTACAGTAAGTAGTACCGGGGGTGTACAGAGAGAGATAACCCCATTGGACAGCGGACTCCCATCTAAGCCATGCATGGAGACACACCTACCCAAAGGTAATTGAGGAATGCCTAAGGCTTTAGCCCAAGTTAAGTCCATAAAGTTTCCTGCAGCTCCACTGTCGACAAAAGCCGACACCAAAGAATTGAGGCTGCCAAAGGAAACTTTAACTGGAACTAGAAGGGAGTTATTCGAGGAGATAAGCTGCAGACCTAGGTGAACCCCCTCACAATTCACCTGGTCAAAGCGTTTCCCGACTTGTTCGGACAGTTACGGGCAAAATGTCCCTTACCCCCACAGTACAGACAAAGACCGGAATTTTGCCTTCTGGCTCTTTCCTCAGGAGACAGCCGGGAGAGACCCATCTGCATGGGCTCCTCTACGTCTTCAGGAATGGAATATACACACGGACTTGACCTTACAAGTGCTCCTCTTTCAGCCCTCCGCTCTCTGAGACGACGATCAATCTTAATAGAAAGCTCCATGAGTTTATCGAGAGTCTCAGGAACGGGGTACTGAAGGAGACTGTTTTTTATAGACTCTGATAAGCCGAGGCGAAACTGACTGCGCAGGGCTGGATCATTCCAGCCACAGTCGTTCGACCAACGGCGGAACTCCGTACAATAAACCTCCGCAGGATTTCTACCTTGTTTGAGAGCGCGCAGCGAACTTTCAGCGAAAGCCTCTCTATCCGGGTCATCATACAAGAGCCCTAAAGACTTAAAAAAAGCGTCAACCGACAACGATGCAGGATCCTCTGCTCTTAAACCAAATTCCCAGGTCTAAGGATCCCCCTGGAGTAAAGAAATAATAATCCCAACCCGCTGAGATTCAGTACCAGATGAAGTCGGTCTTAAACGAAAATAAAGTTTTACAGGATTCTTTAAAATTAAAAAACTCTTTTCTATCACCAGAAAAACGGTCAGGCAAATGCATCTTTGGTTCAGGGACTACCCTGGGGAAGCTCGCAAAAGATCTTCCTGCGACTTCACCCGAAGAGAAAGATCCTGAACCATCTGAGTAAGTTCTTGAATCTGGCTGACTAAGAGCTGACCAGGATTTGGCCCTAACCCTGTCGGATTCATGAGGCCGATAAACTCTCACAAAACTGAATGAGACAAAAATTAAACCCCGTTTAATTTTAAGTTTTGTTATGGCCGGTAATAATGTTATGATTCCAGCACTCCTGGTCTGAGGAGATCTTACGGCAAGGACCGGAGCACTGGAACGGAATGCTGGGGAAGGGAGCAGGAAAGAACCATAGCCCCTGGTGCCCTAACTCTGTTGTCTCATCCGTGCTATCAGAAATCCCTTGCGAGACTATGGTTTCTTGAGCCCTTGGCAGCCGCGTTTGAAGGGCGGATTATGTCTGCCCAACTCCGATGCCCCCCGGTCTTAGTGAGAGACAAAGGGAAGTCCGAGACAGGATGATAACAAGAGGCCCTCTAACTAGACAACCTGGCCAGGGGCTACAAGCTAACTAAAAACCTAAAGTATGTGCGGAGAAACCGCCAGGGAAAAGGACAACCAAAATATCCACTTGTCCAATACTCCTACCCGGCACCGCCGAATACCAGAGTGGACCTGTGGAAGCAGAACCCTCCGCAAATGCTCCAAACACAAAATATAAAGGGTAAAGCGGCCAAGCCGCTACACACGGCAGAGCCGCGACTCACGAACACCACTGGATGAAAAACGGTGATCAGTCAGGACTCCAGGGACGAGATGATAACTCCCGAGTACAGGACTTCAGAGGACCAGAATGACCGGATACAGCTGGACTGGAAACAGACTCTCAGCAAACAAGACAGCATGCAGGAAGCTATTACCGGCGTCTGTGAGAAGCCCTGGGAGTGTATTTAACCAGGAGTCCTCCAATCAGCTGCTTAATGAGCTGATTAGAATCAATGCCGTGCAGCTGCCTTGCTGCACGGCCAGAGAGCAGGTGCACCCATTAATTCAAAGGACCCAGCAACGGGGAACGCGGTCCGCCAGTGGCGTCCCCGTTGCTAGGGTCCGTGCGGCTCAGCGCGCCCGGCGTCTAGCGTTGCTAGGGAGCCGGCGGCTGTACGCGCACGGCGTCCCTAGTTGCTAGGCGCCGGGCCGCGCAGACAAGCGGACCCCGGTGCCTAACATTGGCAGGTTCCTTGCAAGGACCTTCCAGTGGGATCTGTTGGACAAGTGGTCCGGATCGCATCTCCAGATGCATCGGTTACCCACCCTGTCCCCGAGGGCCAGGGTGTCTCTGCTGTGGTGGCTGCAGAGTGCTCATCTGCTCAAAGGCCGCAGATTCGGCATACAGGACTGGGTCCTGGTGACCACGGATGCAAGCCTCCGAGGTTGGGAGCCGGCGGCTGTACGCGCACGGCGTCCCTAGTTGCTAGGCGCCGGGCCGCGCAGACAAGCGGACCCCGGCGCCTAACAGTACCCCCCCTTGAGGAGGGGTCAAGGAACCCCTAAAGCCAGGTTTCCAAGGAAATTCCCGAAAAAATGCCCTCTTGAGCCTCGGGGCATGAAGATCCTTATCCAGGACCCAAGACCTTTCCTCCGGACCATAGCCTCTCCAGTGAACCAGAAAATAAAGCCGGCCCCGGGACAATTTGGAATCGAGAACCTTCTCCACCAAGAACTCCTGTTGTCCCTGTACATCCACCGGAGATCTACCCTGAGAGATCCTCCAAGGAAATCTACTGGAAGAAACGTATAGTTTCAACAGGGAGCAATGAAACGTATTTCCAATCCTGAGAGATCTTGGTAAACGTAACCGGAAGGCAACTGGGTTGACTCTTTTAATAATAAGAAATGGCCCAATAAATTTGGGTCCCAATCTAGCCGAGGATTGTCGAAGCCTGATGTTACGAGTCGACAACCATACCCTATCTCCCACCTTAAAAGTGCAAGGACGTCGGAGCCTGTCAGAAAATTTCTTCTCTCGAAAGGCCGCTTTTCTGAGAGCAAGGTGCACTTTTTTCCAAATGGCTCTGAGATGGGAGGTTAAGGTTAGCGAGGAGACTGAGGAATGATGAAAAAAAGAATTAGCTCTGGGGTGAAAACCAAAAACTGAAAAGAATGGAGACACTTTAGTGGAGGAATGACAAGAATTATTGTAAGCAAACTCCGCCAACAGAAGAAACTCGGACCAATCATTCTGGAGTTTGGCTGAATACAAACGCAAATACTGTTTCAATGATTGGTTAACTCGCTCGGTTTGCCCGTTGGATTGTGGGTGGTAACCGGATGTTAACGACAATTTCATCTTTAATGAGGCACAAAAACATTTCCAGAATTGTGCGATGAATTGTGGACCCCGATCAGAAACAATATCAGTAGGCAACCCATGAAGTCTGAAAACATGGCGGAGAAACAAAACTGCCAACCCTTGGGCAGATGGTAGTCTGGGAAGAGCAATGAAATGAGCCATCTTGCTAAAACGGTCCACTACCACCCATATGACTCAGAATCCGGCAGAAAGGGGAAGGTCAACAACAAAATCCATGGAAATATGAGACCATGGCCTGAGAGGGACATTTAAGGGCATAAGTTGCCCGATAGGCAAGGAACGGGGAACCTTATGCTGTGCACAAACCTGACATGAATAAACAAACTCCTTAACGTCTTTAGAAAGACCAGGCCACCATACTGAGCGGGAGACTAACTCCAAAGTCTTAGAGATTCCCGGATGCCCGGAAACTTTGTTATCATGGAATTCTGTTAAAACAGTAGCTCTCAAAAACTCAGGGACGTAAAGACGACCAGTGGGAGTATTTCCAGGAGCTTGGTGTTGAAGCTGTTTTAACTGGGTGAATAAATCTTGTGTGAGGCCTGCCCAGATGACCGAGGATGGAAGTATGGGAGTAACAGGACTGTTATTGTGAACCGGAAGAAAGCTGTGTGACAGGGCATCAGCCTTGGTATTCTTGGAACCAGGCCTGAAAGTGATTATAAATTTGAAACGAGTAAAAAATAAAGCCCAACGTGCCTGCCGGGCATTAAGCCGCTTAGCCGATTCGATGTATTGCAGGTTTTTATGCTCAGTCAATACTGAAGTAGTATGTTTTGCTCCCTCCAGCCAATGCCTCTACTCCTCGAAAGCCCACTTTATCGCCAGTAACTCCCGATTACCAACGTCATAGTTGGATTCAGCGGAGGAGAATTTCCTGGACATAAAGGCACAAGGATGTAACTCCAGAGACTCCGGATCCTTTTGAGAAAGGATAGCCCCCACTCCAACCTCCGAGGCATCAACCTCCACAACAAAGGGCAATTCCGGATTGGGATGTCTGAGGACTGGAGCCGAGACAAAGGCTTGTTTCAAGGCCCGAAAGGACAACTCAGCTTCACGCGACCAGTTGGTAGGATCCGCTCCTTTCTTTGTCAGAGCTACAATGAGAGCAACCAGGTCAGAAAAAGAATTAATGAACCTCCTATAATAATTCGCAAACCCTAAAAAGCGCTGAATTGCTTTTAAATTGGTGGGTTGCGCCCAACTAAGGATGGCCTGGAGCTTCTTTGGTTCCATGGAAAATCCCCGAGGGGAAATAATGTACCCTAAAAAAGATACCTCCGTGACATGAAACTCACACTTCTCCAGCTTGGCATATAAATGATTCTCACGTAACTTTTGAAGAACCAGACGCACCTGGGTAACATGTTGTTCCATTGATTCAGAATAAATCAGGATGTCGTCTAAGTAAACGACCACGAATTTCCCTAGGAAGTCACGGAGCACATCGTTAATGAGGTCTTGAAAAACTGCTGGAGCATTAGACAAGCCGAACGGCATCACCAGGTACTCGTAGTGACCTGACTGAGTACTGAAGGCCGTCTTCCACTCATCTCCAGATTTGATTCGGATGAGGTTGTACGCTCCTCTAAGGTCAATTTTAGAAAAAATCACAGCCGAACGTAACTGATCAAAGAGTACAGAAATCAGCGGCAAAGGATAAGTATTTTTAACTGAGATCTTATTCAGGGCTCTAAAGTCAATGCAAGGTCTAAGCGAGCCATCCTTTTTCTCCACAAAGAAGAAGCCTGCACTTAAAGGAGATTTTGATGGTCTAATAAATCCTTTCCCTAGGCTCTCCTTAACATAATCATTCATGGCCGCAGTTTCTGGCCCGGATAAAGCATATAATCTTCCCTTTGGCAATGCGGCACCAGGAATTAGCTCAATAGCACAATCATAAGGCCGATGGGGAGGCAGAATGTCCGCATTGCCTTTGGAGAAAACATCAGCAAACTCCTGGTATTCCACAGGAATGAGTTCAGGAATGGTAGCTGCTACTCTGACTGGAAACGTAATACATTCCTTATCACAAAAGGTACCCCATTGTAAAATCTCCCCCGACCGCCAATCAATGGTGGGATTATGAAAGGCCAGCCAAGGGTGACCCAGAACAACTGGAACTGCTGGGCAATGTGTAAGATAGAACTCGATTTTTTCAGAATGTAGAGCTCCTACAGTAAGTAGTACCGGGGGTGTACAGAGAGAGATAACCCCATTGGACAGCGGACTCCCATCTAAGCCATGCATGGAGACACACCTACCCAAAGGTAATTGAGGAATGCCTAAGGCTTTAGCCCAAGTTAAGTCCATAAAGTTTCCTGCAGCTCCACTGTCGACAAAAGCCGACACCAAAGAATTGAGGCTGCCAAAGGAAACTTTAACTGGAACTAGAAGGGAGTTATTCGAGGAGATAAGCTGCAGACCTAGGTGAACCCCCTCACAATTCACCTGGTCAAAGCGTTTCCCGACTTGTTCGGACAGTTACGGGCAAAATGTCCCTTACCCCCACAGTACAGACAAAGACCGGAATTTTGCCTTCTGGCTCTTTCCTCAGGAGACAGCCGGGAGAGACCCATCTGCATGGGCTCCTCTACGTCTTCAGGAATGGAATATACACACGGACTTGACCTTACAAGTGCTCCTCTTTCAGCCCTCCGCTCTCTGAGACGACGATCAATCTTAATAGAAAGCTCCATGAGTTTATCGAGAGTCTCAGGAACGGGGTACTGAAGGAGACTGTTTTTTATAGACTCTGATAAGCCGAGGCGAAACTGACTGCGCAGGGCTGGATCATTCCAGCCACAGTCGTTCGACCAACGGCGGAACTCCGTACAATAAACCTCCGCAGGATTTCTACCTTGTTTGAGAGCGCGCAGCGAACTTTCAGCGAAAGCCTCTCTATCCGGGTCATCATACAAGAGCCCTAAAGACTTAAAAAAAGCGTCAACCGACAACGATGCAGGATCCTCTGCTCTTAAACCAAATTCCCAGGTCTAAGGATCCCCCTGGAGTAAAGAAATAATAATCCCAACCCGCTGAGATTCAGTACCAGATGAAGTCGGTCTTAAACGAAAATAAAGTTTTACAGGATTCTTTAAAATTAAAAAACTCTTTTCTATCACCAGAAAAACGGTCAGGCAAATGCATCTTTGGTTCAGGGACTACCCTGGGGAAGCTCGCAAAAGATCTTCCTGCGACTTCACCCGAAGAGAAAGATCCTGAACCATCTGAGTAAGTTCTTGAATCTGGCTGACTAAGAGCTGACCAGGATTTGGCCCTAACCCTGTCGGATTCATGAGGCCGATAAACTCTCACAAAACTGAATGAGACAAAAATTAAACCCCGTTTAATTTTAAGTTTTGTTATGGCCGGTAATAATGTTATGATTCCAGCACTCCTGGTCTGAGGAGATCTTACGGCAAGGACCGGAGCACTGGAACGGAATGCTGGGGAAGGGAGCAGGAAAGAACCATAGCCCCTGGTGCCCTAACTCTGTTGTCTCATCCGTGCTATCAGAAATCCCTTGCGAGACTATGGTTTCTTGAGCCCTTGGCAGCCGCGTTTGAAGGGCGGATTATGTCTGCCCAACTCCGATGCCCCCCGGTCTTAGTGAGAGACAAAGGGAAGTCCGAGACAGGATGATAACAAGAGGCCCTCTAACTAGACAACCTGGCCAGGGGCTACAAGCTAACTAAAAACCTAAAGTATGTGCGGAGAAACCGCCAGGGAAAAGGACAACCAAAATATCCACTTGTCCAATACTCCTACCCGGCACCGCCGAATACCAGAGTGGACCTGTGGAAGCAGAACCCTCCGCAAATGCTCCAAACACAAAATATAAAGGGTAAAGCGGCCAAGCCGCTACACACGGCAGAGCCGCGACTCACGAACACCACTGGATGAAAAACGGTGATCAGTCAGGACTCCAGGGACGAGATGATAACTCCCGAGTACAGGACTTCAGAGGACCAGAATGACCGGATACAGCTGGACTGGAAACAGACTCTCAGCAAACAAGACAGCATGCAGGAAGCTATTACCGGCGTCTGTGAGAAGCCCTGGGAGTGTATTTAACCAGGAGTCCTCCAATCAGCTGCTTAATGAGCTGATTAGAATCAATGCCGTGCAGCTGCCTTGCTGCACGGCCAGAGAGCAGGTGCACCCATTAATTCAAAGGACCCAGCAACGGGGAACGCGGTCCGCCAGTGGCGTCCCCGTTGCTAGGGTCCGTGCGGCTCAGCGCGCCCGGCGTCTAGCGTTGCTAGGGAGCCGGCGGCTGTACGCGCACGGCGTCCCTAGTTGCTAGGCGCCGGGCCGCGCAGACAAGCGGACCCCGGTGCCTAACATTGGCAGGTTCCTTGCAAGGACCTTCCAGTGGGATCTGTTGGACAAGTGGTCCGGATCGCATCTCCAGATGCATCGGTTACCCACCCTGTCCCCGAGGGCCAGGGTGTCTCTGCTGTGGTGGCTGCAGAGTGCTCATCTGCTCAAAGGCCGCAGATTCGGCATACAGGACTGGGTCCTGGTGACCACGGATGCAAGCCTCCGAGGTTGGGGGGCAGTCACCCAGGGAAAAAACTTCCAGGGACAATGGTCGAGTCAGGAAACTTCCCTACACATAAATATTCTGGAACTAAGGGCCATTTACAATGCCCTGAGTCAAGCAGAACCCCTGCTTCAAAACCAATAGGTTCTGATTCAGTCAGACAACATCACAGCGGTCGCCCATGTAAACCGCCAGGGCGGCACAAGAAGCAGGGTGGCAATGGCAGAAGCCACAAGGATTCTTCGATAGGCGGAGAATCACGTGATAGCACTGTCAGCAGTGTTCATTCCGGGAGTGGACAACTGGGAAGCAGACTTCCTCAGCAGGCATGACCTCCACCCGGGAGAGTGGGGACTTCATCCAGAAGTCTTCCAGCTGATTGTAAACCGTTGGGATCGGCCACAGGTGGACATGATGGCGTCCAGCCTCAACAAAAAGCTAAAAAGATATCGCGCCAGGTCAAGGGACCCTCAGGCGATAGCTGTGGACGCTCTAGTGACACCGTGGGTGTACCAGTCGATTTATGTGTTCCCTCCTCTTCCTCTCATACCCAAGGAACTGAGGATAATAAGAAGGAGAGGAGTAAGAACTATACTCATTGTTCCGGATTGGCCAAGAAGAGCTTGGTACCCAGAACTTCAGGGAAAGATCTCAGAGGACCCATGGCCTCTGCCGCTCAGACAGGACCTGCTGCAGCAGGGGCCCTGTCTGTTCCAAGACTTACCGCGGCTGCGTTTGACGGCATGGCAGTTGAACATCGGATCCTAAAGGGAAAGGGCATTACGGAGGAAGTCATTCCTACGCTGATTAAAGCTAGGAAGGATGTGACCGCAAAACATTATCACCACATATGGCGGAAATATGTTGCTTGGTGTGAGGCCAGGAAGGCCCAAACGGAGGAATTTCAGCTGGGTCGATTTCTGCACTTCCTACCGTCAGGGGTGACTATGGGCCTAAAATTGGGTTCCATTAAGGTCCAGATTTCGGCTCTGTCGATTTTCTTCCAAAAAGAACTGGCTTCACTGCCTGAAGTTCAGACATTTGTGAAAGGAGTGCTGCATATTTGTCACGAACCGGTCTCTCACCTCTGCGGGTTCTGGGGTTCATCCATTGCCAGTGCTTTGTTGTATCAACGCTGTGCTCTAGCTCTGAGCTCTCTCCGTGCATTCCTGTGTGATTCCCGTGGTCCAGATATCGCCTTCGTTCCCAGAGGTCCGTCTGCAGCCTTCACTGCTGAAAGATCCACCGGCTCTCCGCTGTGCTGTCAGTTAATTGCTCACCTACTGGAAACAGTTGAATTCCCAGAGTCTTGCATGAGGTTACCTAGTCTGTCTGCCTATCCTACAAAGTCTGGAGGATCTCATTTCCCTCAGCTGCTCGTTGGTTCAACTCTGCATTTAACCCATTCATCACCTTGTCTTCTACTACAGTTTCACAGTGATCTCCGGAACCCGCAAGTAACCCAATTCAGTACTTTTTGCTATGTTGTCATTACAAGGATAATTCTTCACAGTCTCTCAGTTAACTCTCAAAACTCCATTGCAAATCCTTACAGTTATCTCTTCATGTCTGCATTATCCAGTTAATCACATTCTGCAGTTCAGCATCAAAGCTTGTTTATATTTGGACAATCCAACATTTATTCATCAGCTTGTCTTGCATATGCTTCCATGAACATTTCTTTTATTTATTTTTGAGTTTTCTCTTGCATATTATTCCTGCAATACTTCAGTATAATATGATGATTAACAACTTGTCAGTTAACTCTTTACTGAATTGTTATTTTGAATAAATATATGAAGCTGAACTTTCTTCGTCCTCCCTGCTTTCTTCATAGCCCAGCACCTACACCTGTGGTTGGTCCCGAGTTAACGGATTCACAAAAACACCCGGGCCTGACAGTAAGCACTGGCCACATGGATCCGTCAAGTGACCAATTCGCAGGAGGCGGTGCTACGTCAGATATCCTTTCCCGTCTGGAAACCAGGAGTCTATACAGACACAAATAGTGCAGTTTATGCAAACTATGGCAGACCGTTTAGAGACTCTTCATACCGCTATTAAAACGTCCCAAGTCCAGATTCCAACCCCGGATGTCTCAGTTACCACTACAGCTTCTCCTGTGACGCTGCCTACGTCCCGCTTGCAGTTACCCTCTCCGAGTAAGTTTGACAGAACTCCAAAACTTTGCAGAGGATTCCTGAATCAATGCGAGATCCAGTTTGAACTGATGTCTGCCAGTTTCCCATCAGCTCGTTCTAAGGTTGCATATATTATTGCCCTCCTCTCCGGTCAGGCTCTGGAGTGGGCATCACCATTATGGGAGAGAGGTGATCCTATCCTCTCTAATTACAAAGAGTTCGTATCTTCCTTCCGGAGAATCTTTGACGAACCAGGCAGGACCACCTCAGCATCCTTGGAGATTCTCTGTCTACGTCAAGGTTTACGTCCTGTCAGTCAATATATTATTCAGTTTCGCACGTTGTCTTCAGAGTTAAACTGGAATGAGGAGGCCCTGATCGCCGCGTTTTGGAATGGACTTTCAGAAAGAATCAAGGATGATTTAACTATCCGGGATGTGCCAATTAAACTGGATGAATTGATTTCTCTCTGTAACAAACTTGATCTACGTTACAGGGAGCGATGTTTAGAGAAATCCAGGGCAGAGCGATCCAGTCCACGTGATCATCCTAGACCTCGACAAGATTCTTCATCACAGTCTCCAGTAATGACTGAAGAACCTATGCAGATTGGGCGCTCTCGCCTCACAGAGGATGAACGACTTCGTCGTCGACAGGGTAACCTCTGCATGTACTGTGGGTCCTCCGAACATTTAGTTAAATTCTGCAAACTCCGACCGGGAAACTCTCGCATCCTAGCTTATTCAAGAGAGGTTAAGCTAGGAGTTACTTTAGAATCACGTTCTGGGAAAGAGCCAACCTTGTCTATTCAATTAGAAGTTCCAAGTTCTACAGTGAAAGTTTCAGCCCTCCTAGATTCCGGGGCAGCCAAGAACTTCATCTCCTCAGCCTTTGTCATACGGTCTAAAGTTCAAACCATGCCCCTGGAAGCAGCAGTTGCTGTTACAGCAGTGGATGGAAGTCGAATTCCAGATGGTATAATTACTCATCGAACCGTATGTCTCAAGATGAAAGTTGGTGAGCTCCATTCCGAATACCTCTCCTTCTACGTGATTCCCAAAGCCTCTCAAGATGTGATACTTGGTTTACCTTGGCTGCAGAAACATAATCCTCAACTTAATTGGCAAACCATGGAAGTCCTTTCATGGGGTAAATCTTGTACCAAGGACTGTGTAGCTGCAATTGTACCTCTTCGGTCAATTAGCCTTTCCGATCTACCTCCGGTGTATCAATCCCTTGCGGATGTTTCCAGTAAGCAAGCAGCAGACTCTCTACCTCCTCATCGTGAATGGGACTGCCCAGTCGTCCTGGTTCCGGGCAAGACCCCTCCTAGGGGACAAATTCATCCGCTATCCATCCCAGAGACGCGAGCTATCCGGGATTGGTCCACTCCTACAACTCTCAAGGGGATTCAGCGATTTCTTGGCTTTGCTAATTTCTATAGGAGATTCATTAAGAATTATTCTACGTTAGCTGCTCCTATCACAGCCCTAACTCGCAAGGGAGCAAATCCTACGAACTGGTCTTCTGAAGCAATCAAAGCCTTCTCTGATTTAAAGCAAGCCTTTGTGTCAGCCCCCATTCTTCGACAGCCTGATTTGAATCGTCCCTTTTTACTAGAGGTGGATGCTTCTACAGAAGCAGTAGGAGCTGTGTTGTCACAAGTCTTTGAAGATAAAGAGGTTCATCCCTGCGGATATTTCTCCCGTAAGTTCCTCCCGGCAGAACGTAATTATGCAATCGGTGAGCAAGAGTTACTTGCCATCAAGTTGGCATTTGAGGAGTGGAGATACCTTCTAGAAGGAGCTCAACATCGCATTACAGTTTATACTGATCATAAGAATCTTCTGTATCTGCAGTCAGCTCAGTGTTCGAATCCACAACAAGCTCGATGGGCGCTATTCTTCTCACGATTTGATTTCAAACTCACCTATCGTCCAGGGTCTCAGAACAAAAAGGCAGATGCCCTTTCCCGGTCCTTTGCTTCTTCTGAATTAAATGATGCTACCACGAATCAAGCCATTGTGAATCCTACGTCCTTTTTAATGACTCGAACCTCTCCAGTTCCTCCGCCTGGCAAGACCTTTGTCGCCACAAGTCTTCGAAAAAACGGCTGCTTACCTGGGCTCACTCCTCTTCCTTCATGGGTCATCCTGGGGTTCTAAAGACTCTCAAATTTATTCAACAGTCTTATTGGTGGCCACGTCTCAAAGCCGATGTCCAAGAGTTTATAGCAGCATGTCCTAAATGTGCCCAACATAAGAGTCCAAGAAGTTCTCCACCAGAGTTTCATCCTTTGCCAGCCCTAGAGGTTCCAGCAGCAGATCAAGAGCTTCAACGTCTATCTAGCATCTGGAGTTGTGTACGTAAGTCCTTGGTCAAAACTTCCGCTCGTTATAAATCTTTTGCAGATAGAAAACGTAAAGCTGTACCGAATTACAAAGTGGGAGACCAAGTTTGGATTTCTACGCGCAATCTCAAGTTCAAAGTTCCTTCTAAGAAATTTGCTCCCAAGTTTATTGGTCCATTTCCCATTGTAAAGGTACTCAACCCTGTGTCATACAAAGTCAAGTTGCCACCATTTTTGAGAATTCCTAACGCCTTTCATACATCTTTACTGAAGCCCTTGATTCTCAATAAGTTCCGTACTACCCAGTCCAAATCTCCTAAAGTTCACTCTTTGCAGAATGAGGAATTTGAAGTTAAAGAGATTGTGGACTCACGTTCCTGATATGGACGTTTACAGTTTCTGGTCGACTGGAAGGGTTGCGGTCCGGAGGAGAGATCCTGGGTTTTCTCTGAAGATGTTCATGCTCCAAGACAGGTACAGAAATACTTCTCCAAAAATCCTGACAAGGTTCAAAGGTGTTCGGAGACCACCCGTAGAAGAGGGGCTACTGTCACGAACCGGTCTCTCACCTCTGCGGGTTCTGGGGTTCATCCATTGCCAGTGCTTTGTTGTATCAACGCTGTGCTCTAGCTCTGAGCTCTCTCCGTGCATTCCTGTGTGATTCCCGTGGTCCAGATATCGCCTTCGTTCCCAGAGGTCCGTCTGCAGCCTTCACTGCTGAAAGATCCACCGGCTCTCCGCTGTGCTGTCAGTTAATTGCTCACCTACTGGAAACAGTTGAATTCCCAGAGTCTTGCATGACGTTACCTAGTCTGTCTGCCTATCCTACAAAGTCTGGAGGATCTCATTTCCCTCAGCTGCTCGTTTGTTCAACTCTGCATTTAACCCATTCATCACCTTGTCTTCTACTACAGTTTCACAGTGATCTCCGGAACCCGCAAGTAACCCAATTCAGTACTTTTTGCTATGTTGTCATTACAAGGATAATTCTTCACAGTCTCTCAGTTAACTCTCAAAACTCCATTGCAAATCCTTACAGTTATCTCTTCATGTCTGCATTATCCAGTTAATCACATTCTGCAGTTCAGCATCAAAGCTTGTTTATATTTGCTATGTTGTCATAACAAGGATAATTCTTCACAGTCTCTCAGTTAACTCTCAAAACTCCATTGCAAATCCTTACAGTTATCTCTTCATGTCTGCATTATCCAGTTAATCACATTCTGCAGTTCAGCATCAAAGCTTGTTTATATTTGGACAATCCAACATTTATTCATCAGCTTGTTTTGCATATGCTTCCATGAACATTTCTTTTATTTATTTTTGAGTTTTCTCTTGCATATTATTCCTGCAATACTTCAGTATAATATGATGATTAACAACTTGTCAGTTAACTCTTTACTGAATTGTTATTTTGAATAAATATATGAAGCGGAACTTTCTTCGTCCTCCCTGCTTTCTTCATAGCCCAGCACCTACACCTGTGGTTGGTCCCGGGTTAACGGATTCACAAAAACACCCGGGCCTGACAATATTCAGCCCACGTGGTGTTGGATTTCCTAAAGTCGCATTGGTTTGAGCCACTTAAAACCGTGGAGCTAAAATATCTCACGTGGAAAGTGGTCATGCTGTTGGCCTTGGCTTCGGCCAGGCGTGTGTTAGAATTAGCGGCTTTGTCATGTAAAAGCCCTTATTTGATTATCCATATGGATAGGGAGAAATTGAGGACTCGTCCCCAATTTCTTCCTAAGGTGGTATCAGCGTTTCATTTGAACCAACCTATTGCGGTGCCTGCGGCTACTCGGGACTTGGAGGATTCCAAGTTGCTGGACGTAGTCAGGGCCCTGAAAATCTATGTTTTCAGAACGGCAAGAGTCAGGAAAGCTGACTCGCTATTTATCCTGTATGCACCCAACAAGCTGGGTGCTCCTGCTTCAAAGCAGGCTATTGCTCGCTGGATCTGTAGCATGATTCAACTTGCACATTCTGCGGCTGGACTGCTGCATCCTAAATCTGTAAAAGCCCATTCCACGAGGAGGGTGGGCTCTTCTTGGGCGGCTGCCCGAGGGGTCTCGGCTTTACAACTTTGCCGAGCTGCTACTTGGTCGGGTTCAAACACATTTGCTAAATTCTACAAGTTTGATACCCTGGCTGAGGAGGACCTTGAGTTTGCTCATTCGGTGCTGCAGAGTCATCCGCACTCTCCCGCCCGTTTGGGAGCTTTGGTATAATCCCCATGGTCCTTACGAAGTACCCAGCATCCACTAGGACGTTAGAGAAAATAAGATTTTACTCACCGGTAATTCTATTTCTCGTAGTCCGTAGTGGATGCTGGGAGCCCGTCCCAAGTGCGGACTCTCTGCAATACATGTATATAGTTATTGCGTAACTAAAGGGTTTTGTTATGAACCATTTGTTAATGAGGCTCATTATTGTTTCATACTGTTAACTTGGTATAGTTATCACAAGTTGTACGGTGTGATTGGTGTGGCTGGTATGAGTCTTACCCTGGATTCCAAATCCTTTCCTAGTAATGTCAGCTCTTCCGGGCACAGTTTCCCTAACTGAGGTGCACACTAGATAGTACCTAATCTTTCTTTTAGAGTGCCCAGTCTCCTGCGGAGCCCGCTATTCCCCATGGTCCTTACGGAGTACCCAGCATCCACTACGGACTACGAGAAATAGAATTACCGGTGAGTAAATTCTTATTTTTGTGTTTTTTATTGCTAATAGCATATCTATTTATATTAGAAGGGATTAGGTATTTGGTTTGTCTATTTAGGAGGCACAAGTATTATTTATACATTTTTTTAAATATATATATATATATTTTTAATGGAATGGGTTAAAAAAAAATGTGTGGGTTTCCCTCCTAAGCATAACCAGCCTCGGGCTCTTTGGTTGTAAAAATACGGGGTGGGGGGAAATGACAGGGGATCCCACGTATTTTTAGAACCAGCAACGGGCTCTGCGTCCGGTCCTGGTGCCAAAAAATACGTGGGACAAAAAGAGTAGGGGTCCCCCGTATTTTTTGTACTAGCACCGGGCTCCACTAGCTGGACAGATAATGCCACAGCTGGGGACACTTTTATACCGCTCAGTGCGTCCGTGGCATTAAATACCCAACTAGTCACCCCTGGCCGGGGTACCCTGGAGGAGTGGGGACCCCTTCAATCCAAGGGCTGCGGATGGGGGGCTGATAGCCTTGTTGAAAATGAAAGAATATTTTTTTTTTTTTTGCAGCAGAACTACAAGTCCCAGCAAGCCTCCCCCGCAAGCTGGTACTTGGAGAACCACAAGTACCAGCATGCGGCGGTAAAACGGCCCCGCTGGTACATGTAATTCTACTGCAAAAAAAATACCCAAATAAAAACAGGACACAGACACAGTGAAAGTAAAACTTTATTATATACATGCCGACACACACATACTTACCTATGTGGCCACGTCTCCGTCTGTCGATGCCCGGGGTACCTGAAAATAAAATGATATACTCCCCTAAATCCAGTGTACTGGTCTTTTATTTGTAATCCACGTACTTGGCAAAAAAAGAAAACGCATTACCCGGACCACGCACTGAAAGGGGTCCCATGTTTACACATGGGACCCCTTTCCACGAATGCTGAGACCCCCTGTGACTCCTGTCACAGAGGGTCCCTTCAGGCAATCAGGGAGCGGCACGTTGTGGCAGTCTCCTGATTCCCTATGCGCGTCTGAGCTGACAGACAGCGCATCGCACAGCACCTCCATTAGTTTCAATGGTGGGAACTTTGCGGTCAGCAGGGGGGTTACCCGCGGTCAGCCACTGACCGCGGGTGACCTCACCACTGACTGCAAAGTTCCCACCCTTGACTATAATAGAGGGGCTGTGCGATGCGCGTCTGACAGCTCAGACGCGCATAGCCAATCTGGAGACTGCCACAACGTGGCGCTCCCTGATTGGCTGAAGGGACCCTCTGTGACAGCAGTCACGGGGGGTCTCTGCATTCGGGGAAAGGGGTCCCATGTGTAAACATGGGACCCCTTTCAGTCCGTGTGGATCGGGTATGCGTGTTTTTTTTTTAGCCAAGTACGTGGATTACAAATATCACTGGACACTGGATTTAGGTGAGTATAATTATCTTTTCTCTAACGTCCTAGTGGATGCTGGGGACTCCGTAAGGACCATGGGGAATAGACGGGCTCTGCAGGAGACTGGGCACTCTAAGAAAGATTTAGGACTACCTGGTGTGCACTGGCTCCTCCCCCTATGACCCTCCTCCAAGCCTCAGTTAGATTTCTGTGCCCGGCTGAGCTGGATGCACACTAGGGGCTCTCCTGAGCTTCTAGAAGAAAGTATAGTTTAGGTTTTTTATTTTCAGTGAGACCTGCTGGCAACAGGCTCACTGCATCGAGGGACTAAGGGGAGAAGAAGCGAACCTACCTAAGTGGTGGTAGCTTGGGCTTCTTAGGCTACTGGACACCATTAGCTCCAAAGGGTTCGAACACAGGCACCAATCTCGTCGTCCGTTCCCGGAGCCGCGCCGCCGTCCCCCTTACAGAGCCAGAAGCAAGAAGAGGTCCAGAAACTCGGCGGCTGAAGACTTCTGTCTTCTCCAAGGTAGCGCACAGCACTGCAGCTGTGCGCCATTGCTCCTCATGCACACCACACACTGCGGTCACTGATGGGTGCAGGGCGCTGGGGGGGGGGGGGCGCCCTGAGCAGCAATATTTTACACCTTGGCTGGCAAATTAACACCATATATAGCCCCAGGGGCTATATAGGTGTATATTAACACCTGCCAGATACATTAAAATAGCGGGAGAAAGCCCGCCGAAAAAAAAGGGGTGGGGCCTTCTCCCTCAGCACACTGGCGCCATTTTCCCTCACAGCTCCGCTGGAAGGAAGCTCCCTGGCTCTCCCCTGCAGTCCTGCACTACAGAAAAGGGAAAAAAGAGAGGGGGGGGGCACAAATTAGGCGCAGTATAAGTATATATGCAGCTATAAGGGGAAAAACACACTTTTATAGGTGATATCGCTGTGATATATAGCGCTCTGGTGTGTGCTGGCATACTCTCCCTCTGTCTCCCCAAAGGGCTTTGTGGGGTCCTGTCCTCTGTAAGAGCATTCCCTGTGTGTCTGCTGTGTGTCGGTGCTGCTGTGTCGACATGTATGAGGAGGAAAATGATGTGGAGGCGGATCAAATGCCTGTGAATGTGCTGTCACCCCCTGAGGGGTCGACACCGGTGTGGTTGGACTTATGGAAGGAGTGTCAACTCCTTACACAAAAGGTTTGACGACATAGGACAGCCGGCTACACAGCTTGTGCCTGTTCCAGCGTCTCAAATGTCATCAGGGGCCTTAAAATGCCTGCTATCTCAGGTGACAGATACAGACGTCGACACGGATACTGACTCCAGTGTCGACGGTGATGAGACTAGTGTACCCTCCAATGGGTCCACCCGTTACATGATTGAGGCAATGAAAAATGTTTTACACATTTCTGATAATACCCCCGGTACCACAAAAAAGGGTATTATGTTCGGTGAGAAAAAACTACCTGTAGTTTTTCCTGCATCTGAAGAATTAAATTAGGTGTGTGAGGAAGCGTGGACTTCCCCTGATAAGAAATTGATAATTTCAAAACGATTATTGGCAGCGTACCCTTTCCCGCTAGAGAATAGGTCACGTTGGGAAACACCCCCTAGGGTAGACAAGGCGCTGACACGCTTGTCAAAGAAGGTGGCACTACCATCTCCGGATACGGCCACCCTGAAGGAACCTGCTGATAGAAAGCAGGAAAATACCCTAAAGGCTATTTACACACACTCAGGCATTATATTGCGACCGGCGATTGCATCAGCTTGGATGTGCAGTGCTGCTGCTGCGTGGTCAGATTCCCTTTTGGATAATATTGATACCATGGATAGGGACAATATTTTGCTGACGCTTGAACATATAAAAGACGCAGTCTTATACATGCGTGATGCACAGAGGGATATTTGCCGGCTGGCATCACGAGTAAGCGCTATGTCCATTGCCGCCAGGCGGGGGTTATGGACTAGGCAATGGTCCGGTGATGCCGACTCTAAGCGGCACATGGAAGTTTTACCCTATAAAGGGGTGGAACTGTTTGGGGATGGTCTTTCGGACCTCGTGTCCACAGCTACGGCTGGGAAATCGACCTTTTTGCCACAGACTGCGCCACAGCAAAAGAAAGCACCGTATTATCAGGTACAGTACTTTCGGCCCCAGAAAAGCAAGAGAGCTAGAGGCTCCTCCTTTCTGCCGAGAGGCAGAGGTAGAGGAAAAAAGCTGCAACACACAGCTAGTTCCCAGGAGCAGAAGTCCTCCCCTGCATCCGGTAAGTCCACAGCATGACGCTGGGGCTGCTCAGGTGGACCCGGGCACGGTGGGGGCCCGTCTCAAAAATTTCAGCGCACAGTGGGCTCTCTCACAGGTGGATCCCTGGGTCCTTCAAGTTGTACTTCAGGGGTACAGGCTGGAATTCGAGACGTCTCCCCCCCGCCGTTTCCTAAAGTCTGCCTTACCGGCAACTCCCTCTGCCAGGGAGGCAGTGTTGGTGGCTATTCAGAAACTGTATTCACAGCACGTGATTGTCAAGGTACCCCTCCTTCAACAAGGAAAGGGTTACTATTCCACACTGTTTGTGGTACCGAAACCGGACGGTTCGGTGAGACCCATCTTAAATCTAAAATCCTTGAACACTTATATCAAAAGGTTCAAGTTCAAGATGGAATCGCTCAGAGCGGTTATTGCGAGCCTGGAGGAAGGGGACTACATGGTCTCCCTGGACATCAAAGATGCGCCATGTCCCCATTTATCCTCCTCACCAGGAGTACCTCAGATTTGTGGTACAGGACTGTCACTATCAGTTCCAGACGCTGCCGTTTGGGTTATCCACGGCGCCAAGGGTCTTTACCAAGGTAATGGCCGAAATGATGATACTCCTTCGCAAGAAAGGTGTTTCAATTATATCGTACTTGGACGATCTCCTGATAAAGGCGAGGTCCAAGGAACAGTTGGTAGTGGGGGTAGCACTTTCTCAGGAAGTGCTACAACAGCACGGCTGGATTCTCAATATTCCAAAGTCGCAGCTGGTTCCGACGACACGTCTTCTGTTCCTGGGAATGATTCTGGACACAGACCAGAAAAGAGTGTTTTTTCCAGTGGAAAAAGCAGAGGAATTGTCATCTCTGGTCAGAGACATCCTAAAACTAGGAAAAGTGTCGGTACATCAATGCACACGAGTCCTGGGAAAAATGGTAGCTTCATACGAAGCAGTTCCATTCGGAAGGTTCCACGCAAGGACGTTCCAGTGGGACCTATTGGACAAATGGTCCGGGTCCCATCTCCAGATGCTACAGCGGATAACCCTGTCGGCAAGGACCAGGGTGTCGCTGCTGTGGTGGCTGCAGAGGGCTCATCTACTAGAGGGCCGCAGATTCATAATACAGGACAGGGTCCTGGTGACCACGGATGCCAGCCTCCGGGGCTGGGGGGCAGTCACACAGGGCAGAAATTTCCAGGGGCTGTGGTCAGCTCAGGAGACATCGCTGCACATAAATATTCTGGAGCTAAGGGCCATTTACAATGCCTTAAGTCAAGCAAGACCCCTGCTTCAGAACCGGCCGGTGCTGATCCAGTCAGACAACATCACGGCGGCCATCCATGTAAACAGAGAAAGAGAAGAACAATTCCAGACGCGCTGTCACAGCTGCCAGCAAGGGATTGTCAGTCCCAAAGAAGAGTTTTTACAACAAAAAGCAGTTAAGCCGGCGCTGGCTGTCTTTCCAATAATAAAAACAACTATGGATGATTGAAAACACTTATATTTATTAGCTAAGCACTAATTAGTGAATAAAAACATGAATAAAATGTAAAATTCACACATTCATATGAAGTTATAGGGCATATATGGAGCTGAGAAAAAATTCAAATATGCTGCTAATGAGTGTCCACTGAGGATCCCGGACTGGAACACTGGACAAAAGTTCCCTGTCGAAGAGAGATAAAATACAGCTGGTTTTACCCGTATTGGTGGAGGCTTCCAAATGCTTTTGAAAACAGCAAGCAAGCTGTATCACTTGTAATCAAGCTGGGTCCCTCCGGTTGATGCTGTAATTGATATGTCCCACAGAGAACAATTCCAAGGCAGGTGTTCCAAAATAAATTGTCAAACGTCCATATCTGGATCCTATTGTGATGTGGAGCACTGGTGATGATGGCGATGGCAGCTTTTTTCACACTTAACGCGTTTCCCTAGGCACGGTCACCTAGCTTCATCAGAAGACTAATTAGTGCTTAGCTAATAAATATAAGTGTTTTCAATCATCCATGTAAACAGGCAGGGCGGCACAAGAAGCAGGAGGGCAATGGCAGAAGCCACAAGAATTCTCCGATGGGCAGAGAATCATGTGCTAGCACTGACAGCAGTGTTCATCCCGGGAGTGGACAACTGGGAAGCAGACTTCCTCAGCAGGCACGACCTCCACCCGGGAGAATGGGGACTTCATCCAGAAGTCTTCCAGATGCTGGTAAACCGTTGGGAAAAACCACAGGTGGACATGATGGCGTCCCGCCTCAACAAAAAGCTAAAAAGGTATTGCGCCAGGTCAAGGGACCCTCAGGAGATCGCTGTGGACGCTCTAGTGACACTGTGGGTGTACCAGTCGGTTTATGTTTTTCCTCCTCTACCTCTCATACCCAAGGTATTGAGAATAATAAGAAGGCGAGGAGTGAGAACTATTCTCGTGGCTCCGGATTGGCCAAGAAGAGCTTGGTACCCGGAACTTCAAGAGATGCTTGCAGAGGACCCTTGGCCTCTGCCGCTCAGACAAGACCTGCTGCAGCAGGGACCCTGTCTGTTCCAAGACTTACAGCGGCTGCGTTTGACGGCATGGCGGTTGAACGCCGGATCCTAAAGGAAAAAGGCATTCCGGAGGAAGTCATCCCTACCCTGATCAAGGCCAGGAAGGATGTTACCGTTAAGCATTATCACCGCATTTGGCGGAAGTATGTTGCTTGGTGTGAGGCCAAGAAAGCCCCAACGGAGGAATTTCAACTGGGTCGATTACTACATTTCCTGCAAGCAGGTGTGACTTTGGGCCTCAAATTGGGGTCCATTAAAGTCCAGATTTCGGCCCTGTCAATTTTCTTCCAGAAAGAACTGGCTTCACTGCCTGAAGTTCAGACCTTTGTTAAGGGAGTTCTGCATGTTCAGCCTTCTTTTGTGCCCCCAGTGGCACCGTGGGATCTCAATGTGGTCTTGGAGTTTCTAAAATCACATTGGTTTGAGCCACTTAAGACTGTGGATTTAAAATATCTCACGTGGAAAGTGGTTATGTTGTTGGCTCTGGCTTCGGCCAGACGTGTGTCAGAATTGGCGGCTTTGTCCTGTAAAAGCCCCTATCTGATTTTCCATATGGATAGGGCAGAATTGAGGACTCGTCCTCAGTTTCTCCCGAAGGTGGTATCAGCTTTTCACTTGAACCAACCTATTGTGGTGCCTGCGGCTACTAGGGACTTGGAGGATTCCAAGTTGCTGGACGTGGTCAGGGCCCTGAAAATATATGTTTCCAGGACGGCTGGAGTCAGAAAGACTGACTCGCTGTTTATCCTGTATGCACCCAACAAGCTGGGTGCTCCTGCTTCTAAGCAGACTATCGCGCGCTGGATTTGTAGCACGATTCAGCTGGCGCATTCTGCGGTAGGATTACCGGAGCCTAAATCAGTAAAAGCCCATTCCACGAGGAAGGTGGGCTCATCTTGGGCGGCTGCCTGAGGGGTCTCGGCTTTACAACTTTGCCGAGTTGCTACTTGGTCAGGGGCAAATACATTTGCAAAATTCTATAAATTTGATACCCTGGCTGAGGAGGACCTGGAGTTCTCTCATTCGGTGCTGCAGATTCATCCGCACTCTCCCGCCCGTTTGGGAGCTTTGGTATAATCCCCATGGTCCTTACGGAGTCCCCAGCATCCACTAGGACGTTAGAGAAAATAAGATTTTACTCACCGGTAATTCTATTTCTCGTAGTCCGTAGTGGATGCTGGGCGCCCATCCCAAGTACGGATTGTCTGCAATACCTGTACATAGTTAATGTTACAAAAATTGGGTTTTGTTGTGAGCCATCTCTTCAGAGGTTCCATTTTGTTATCATACTGTTAACCGGGGTTCCTATCACGAGTTATATGGTGTGATTGGTGTGGCTGGTATGAGTCTTACCCGGGATTCAAAATCCTTCCTTATTGTGTCAGCTCTTCCGGGCACAGTGTCCTAACTGAGGCTTGGAGGAGGGTCATAGGGGGAGGAGCCAGTGCACACCAGGTAGTCCTAAATCTTTCTTAGTGCCCAGTCTCCTGCGGAGCCCGTCTATTCCCCATGGTCCTTACGAAGTCCCCAGCATCCACTACGGACTACGAGAAATAGAATTACCGGTGAGTAAATTCTTATTTTCTTTTCAGGCACCCCACGTGTCAACATAGGTAAGTATGTATGTGTCGGCATGTATGTAATAAAGTTGTACTTGTCAAGGTGTGCGTTTCCTGTTTTTATTTGGGTATTTTTTTTGCAGAAGAACTACAGGTACCAGCGGGCCCGCCCCCCCTGCATTCTTGTACTTGTGGTACTCCAAGTACCAGCTTGCGGGGGAGGCTTGCTGGGACGTCTTCTGCAAAAAACAATATTCTTTCATTTTTACACATGGCTATCAGCCCCCCATCCGCAGCCCTTGGATGGGGGGTGACAGCCTCGAAATTCACCCCTGACCCTTGGGTGGCTGGGGGGGGACCCCTTGATTGAAAGAGGCCCCACTCCTCCAGGGTACCCCGGCCAGGGGTGACTAGTTGGGTATTTAATGCCACGGCCGCAGGGAGCGGTATAAAAGTGTCCCCCGGCTGTGGCATTATCTGTCCAGCTAGTGGAGCCCGGTGCTGGTATAAAAAATACGAGGGACCCCTACTCTTTTTGTCCCCCGTATTTTTGGCACCAGGCACAGAGCTCGGTGCTAGTTGTTAAAATACGGGAGATGCCCTGTCATTTTTCCCCCCTGTATTTTTGCAACCAGGACCGGCTCAAAGACCCCGAGGCTGGTTATGCTTAGGAGGGGGGAACCCCACACAATTTTATTTCGGGTTTTTTGTACCGTCTGAAAAGTCGATTCAAAATCCGTCAATTGGTCCGTTTTTCGACAGCAGGACTGTCAAATCCGTTTTTTATTGAATATGTTGAATTTCGGCACCCATCGGCCGGAATTCGACGGTCGAATTGTGTCGAATTTAAAAACGGGCGAAAAAGTGCCACAATTCGCCCGGAATTGCATATACCCCTATATATGTTTGTCAGTGTTTTCTTCTGAACCTCAATGCTGGTGCTTGGGTTGGGGTCAGATTGATATCACTTTTATACATGTAAAGTGATTACAGTCACAGATTGTGTAGTATACTGTGGAAAGCTGATTGTTTATCATGTCTAAGAGCGGCAAAGGTTACGAGGTTACATTAACAGTAACGCCAACATCTGGCACACGATGGTTTATGTGCAAAGTGTTTTGTGTTTCAGCAGATTGCAAGGCAGATCGCTGTTCAACAACAAATAGATCCACCTTGGGCTGTGTTTGCACAAACCTTATCCAGTATAGCGGATAGGTTGGTCCCTGCAGCTTCAACCTCAGGAATAGGGTACACTATAAACCCATACATGCAGCTCCCATCTTATGGTATATGTCAGAGACGGTTTTGTTTGTGTCCCCGGAGGGGGCGCTAGTGGGTCAGTGGAGGTAGGAGGAATGAAGTGAGGAGGCAGTATTGGATTTCTGCGCATGAGCACAATGTAGTTTTATTATAACAGAAAGTCCAGATAATAATGCAGCAGAAAGTAAAACAAACAAATGCAATGGAAATGGAAATGGTAACGGCAATGGTAATGACAATGGAATAATGGGATTGAAAACTGAAAGTCTATGGCAAAGTTTGTAATGCAAAAATGAATCCAGAATAATTAAAACGTGGAGCCAGCAGAGGTGAAATAATGGTAGCAAACCTGGTAGAAATGCAGGAGACTTGGAGTTAATGTTCACTGTGCTGGTGGAGAAGCATAATCAGCTTGCAGGCTGAATCACAGGTGAGTTGTTAGAATGCACCTGGACAGGGAGTCTCTACTGCTGAAGGCTGGAGCACACTGCAGGTGTTGAAGGTGTGAAGCCAGAGAGGTATTGCTGTGATGCTGGTGCTTGTAGTTCCACGGAGTAACAGGTACAGGAGAATATCCAGAACACGGAGGAACAGGAGAATATCCAGGAGCACGGAGTATCAGGAGAATATCCAGGAACACGGAGGAACAGGATAACAGGTCCAAACACACGAGTCGCAGGAGTGACACAAAGTTCAGGACAACCTCTGACTCACCCAGCAGCTCCTGATATACCCCCTGACCGGTAGGCATTGGCTGGAGTGAGACAAGGGGGTGCGGCCAAGCTCCGGATTGGCCGCCGCACTTACACTGGGGAATACTGTCATGGCGGCGCCCATGCCGCGGCCCGGCAGGAACGCGGCGCGTTCACACGCCCGTTGACTCCAGGGGCGCTTCCAGGCCTGAGGGTGCATCCACGAGCAGGGCGACAGGTGACAGCAACGTGCAGTGACCCCAGACGGAGTCCGCTCCGGCGGACCGACATAACAGCGGTGAGTCGATTCCTGACAGTACCCCCTCCTTTATGGGTGGGCACCGAACACCCACGTGGCTTGGAAGGATGAGACCTGTGGAAAACACGGACCAACCTGGGAGCGTGGACATCAGCAGAGTTCACCCAACTCCTCTCCTCAGGACCATAACCGGCCCAGTCGATGAGATATTGCAGACGACCATACCGGTGACGGGAGTCCAGGATCTTCTCTATCTCGAACTCTATGCCCCGCTGAGTTGGAATGCTGGGGCCAGCTGGAAGAGCTCTTTGGAAGCGATTCAGGACTAATGGTCTGAGGAGAGAGACATGGAAAGCATTAGGAATACGCAATGAAGAGTGTAACTTGAGCTTGTAAGCCACAGGATTTAGAACTCTTTCGATGGAGAAAGGACCGATGAAGCGTGGTGCAAACTTCATCGAAGGCACTTTAAGACGAAGATTCCGGGTTGACAGCCAGACTTTATCCCCAGGTTTCAAGCTGGGAACTGCACGTCTCTTGCGGTCGGCAAAGAATTTGTACCGAACAGAAGCCTTTTTGAGTGAAGTATGAATCTTCCTCCAGATGGTTGAGAACTGACTGAGGACAGTAGTGGCAGCAGGAACATCGATGCTAGGAAGGTCTTGAAAATCAGGAACTCGTGGATGTTGCCCATAAACAGCGAAAAACGGAGTGGTTTCAGTAGCTGTATGGTAGCGGAAATTGTGAGCGAATTCGGCCCACGGGAGCAAATCCACCCAGTCATCTTGGGAAGATGATACGTACAGTCTTAGGAAAGTTTCCAACTCCTGGTTTACCCTCTCTGTCTGCCCATTCGTCTGAGGATGATATGCTGACGAGAACTTGAGATGGACCTGCATGGCAGAACAGAGGGCTCTCCAAAATCTTGCCACAAACTGGACTCCACGGTCAGATATTATTTCAGTGGGTAGTCCATGTAAACGGAAAATCTCCCGCAGGAAGATTTGAGCCAGTTTTGGAGCTGAAGGAAGTCCTTGGAGTGGAACAAAATGAGCCATTTTGGTGAATCTGTCGACCACTACCCAGATGGTGTTGTATTCTTGGGAGGAGGGAAGGTCAGAGACGAAATCCATCGACAGATGTGACCAAAGACGGCTGGGGATGGATAATGGCTGTAGTTGACCTGCTGGAGACTGACGAGGAGTCTTGTGCTGCACACATTTAGGACAAGACGCTACAAAGTCTTTGATGTCAACTTTCATTTTTGGCCACCAGTATGTCCCGGAGAGAAATTTAAAAGTTTTTAGGACACCAGGATGCCCAGTAAACTTAGACTGATGGGCCCAAGACAGTAACTTAGAACGGAGTTCAGGAGCAACAAAAATCTTACCAGGAGGCGGAGCTGGAGAAACTTGTGATGAGGCAAATGCCACAGGATCCAGGATGGAGCGTGGTGCTGAATCGGACATCTCGTCCTCGGATTCCATGGATCGTGACAGGGTATCTGCTTTGGTATTCTGAGAACCTGGGCGGAAATGGAGCTTAAAATTAAAACGGGAGAAGAACATAGCCCATCGGGACTGGCGAGGATTAAGGCACTGAGCTGCCTTCAGATAGAGCAGGTTTTTATGATCCGTATAGATGTTAAATGGAAACTTCGCCCCTTCCAGGAGATACCTCCATTCCTCAAGGGCCAGTTTAATCGCCAGAAGCTCTTGATCTCCGATGGAATAATTAACTTCAGCAGGAAGAAATTTGCAGGAAAAGAATCCACAGGGATGGATCTTCCCGTCAGCTCCTATCTGAGAGAGAACAGCTCCCACTCCTACTGTGGAGGCATCCACCTCCAACTCGAATGGCTTATTAACATCAGGTTGTAGCAAGACTGGTGCGGTCATAAAAGCCATCTTGATTTTCTGAAACGCAGCCAGGGCATCTTCTGACCAGTTGGAATGATCTGCCCCTTTTCGAGTTAAGCTGGTAATAGGAGCAATGAGAGTTGAAAAGCCTCGGATGAATTTCCTATAATAATTGGCGAAGCCCAGGAATCGTTGAATTGACTTGAGAGTATTCGGAATGGACCAATTGGCAATGGCTTCCAATTTTGCCGGGTCCATCTGAAGATCCGATCCAGAAATTATATACCCCAGGAAGGGTATGGAGGCAACTTCGAAGGTGCACTTGGACAACTTGCCGTAGAGACGATTCTCACGAAGACGTCGGAGAACTTCACGGACTTGGAGACGATGAGAGGAGAGGTCTTGAGAGAAGATGAGGATATCGTCCAGGTAAACTACGAGATATTTGTACAGAACGTCACGGAAGATTTCATTAACAAAGTGCTGGAACACTGCTGGAGCATTGCTCAACCCGAATGGCATTACCAGGTACTCGTAATGGCCATCCCGAGTATTGAAAGCCGTCTTCCATTCATCACCGCTGCGGATTCTGATGAGATTATAGGCACCGCGGAGATCTAACTTGGTGAAGATGCGGGCTCCTTTGACCCTATCAAATAACTCGGTAATAAGAGGTAACGGGTAGCTGTTCTTAATGGTAATGTCATTAAGTCCCCGGTAGTCAATACATGGATGTAGTCCTCCATCTTTCTTTTTAACAAAAAAGAAACCTGCCCCAGCAGGTGATGATGAGGGACGGATGAATCCTTTCTGTAGATTTTCTTGGATGTATTTACTCATCGCTTCGGTTTCAGGAACAGATAACGGGTAGGTGCGCCCCCTAGGTGTTTTTTTGCCAGGAACAAGGTCGATGGGGCAATCCCACTCCCTATGGGGCGGTAGAACATCAGCGGCCTTTTCGCTGAAGACGTCAGCAAAGTCTTGGTAGGCCGTAGGAAGAGTAGACGGGGTCTTGATTTCAGAGGTCTTGACAGGAACAACTTGGGCTAAACAAGACTGACGGCAATGTGACCCCCAAGCAGTTAGTTGTAATGTAGACCAGTCAATCTGTGGGTTATGTAGCTGGAGCCAGGGCATACCTAACACAATCTCCTGAGTTGCCTGTGGAATAACTAAAAACTTTATTAACTCAGAATGTAGGAACCCAACCCCCAGTATCACTGGCCTGGTTTGTTGAGTGATATACCCCTTAGAGATACGGCTACCATCTACTGCCGTAATGTAGACGGGACATGAAAGTTCACAGACCGGCAGATGAAACTTGTCTACCGCAGCTTGAGTGATGAAATTCCCCGCTGCACCACAGTCTACCAACGCAGTTGCAGATTGGAGTCCAGCCGTTGTCTCTAAGGTCACAGGAAGAATGAGATCTTGGGTTGAAGGAGCTTGCTTGAAAGATCCCAACTTGACTCCTCCCTTACAAGTCAGGATCTGGCGTTTCCCGAACGCACTGGACAAGAACTTATTTGGTGGCCTACTGCCGCACAGTAAAGACACAGTCTCTCACGGAGTCTCCTTGACCGCTCCTCAGCAGTTAAGCGGGACCTATTAATTTGCATAGGCTCATCAGAAGGTGGAGGCTGCAACTGTACAGGAGGTACCATTCTTGGTTTGCGACACTCAGCACGAGCACGCTCATTGTTGCGTTCGCGGATGCGAGAGTCCAACTTGATACATAGGGAGATTAGCTCGGGTAATTGCTCAGGAAAATCACGAGTTGCCAGTTCATCTTTTATCCTCTCCGAGAGTCCATGCCAGAAGGCTGCTACCAAGGCTTGGTTATTCCACTGGATCTCTGCGGCTAACGTCTGGAACTGGATGACGTATTGGCCCATACTGCGAGTCCCTTGACGGAGCTGGAGAAGATCTGCGGAGGCTGATGTTGCACGACCCGGTTCATCGAAGATGCGTCTGAAGATGGAAACAAACTCGGCATAGTTGTTCATCAACGGGTCGGCACGTTCCCACAGAGGAGACACCCAGCTCAGGGCTGATCCAGAGAGCAGTGAGATGATATAAGCAACCTTGGACCTTGGCGTGGGAAAATTGTGAGGTAAAAGTTCAAACTGGACTTCACACTGGTTGAGGAACCCACGGCATAACTTCGGACTGCCATCATACCTGCTAGGCACAGGCAAGTGCAAACGAGATACAGGAGTAGATGCAGCCGGAGAAGAAGAAGAACCCCCAACATTGGCATGTGCAGGGGTAACAGGAACTGGAGGTGCAGGCGCACTTAGCAGAGATTGTTGTAATGTATCTATCCGGGAGGACATCCCTTGCAGAAACTGGAATATCTGCTGCTGCACAACCTCTTGTCCATCCAAACGGGAGACCAGATTTTGTAAGGCCCCTGACCCCACACTCTGACCACCGTCCGAGTCCATCGGTCCTGAACTTACTGTCAGAGACGGTTTTGTTTGTGTCCCCGGAGGGGACGCTAGTGGGTCAGTGGAGGTAGGAGGAATGAAGTGAGGAGGCAGTATTGGATTTCTGCGCATGAGCACAATGTAGTTTTATTATAACAGAAAGTCCAGATAATAATGCAGCAGAAAGTAAAACAAACAAATGCAATGGAAATGGAAATGGTAACGGCAATGGTAATGACAATGGAATAATGGGATTGAAAACTGAAAGTCTATGGCAAAGTTTGTAATGCAAAAATGAATCCAGAATAATTAAAACGTGGAGCCAGCAGAGGTGAAATAATGGTAGCAAACCTGGTAGAAATGCAGGAGACTTGGAGTTAATGTTCACTGTGCTGGTGGAGAAGCATAATCAGCTTGCAGGCTGAATCACAGGTGAGTTGTTAGAATGCACCTGGACAGGGAGTCTCTACTGCTGAAGGCTGGAGCACACTGCAGGTGTTGAAGGTGTGAAGCCAGAGAGGTATTGCTGTGATGCTGGTGCTTGTAGTTCCACGGAGTAACAGGTACAGGAGAATATCCAGAACACGGAGGAACAGGAGAATATCCAGGAGCACGGAGTATCAGGAGAATATCCAGGAACACGGAGGAACAGGATAACAGGTCCAAACACACGAGTCGCAGGAGTGACACAAAGTTCAGGACAACCTCTGACTCACCCAGCAGCTCCTGATATACCCCCTGACCGGCAGGCATTGGCTGGAGTGAGACAAGGGGGTGCGGCCAAGCTCCGGATTGGCCGCCGCACTTACACTGGGGAATACTGTCATGGCGGCGCCCATGCCGCGGCCCGGCAGGAACGCGGCGCGTTCACACGCCCGTTGACTCCAGGGGTGCTTCCAGGCCTGAGGGTGCATCCACGAGCAGGGCGACAGGTGACAGCAACGTGCAGTGACCCCAGACGGAGTCCGCTCCGGCGGACCGACATAACAGCGGTGAGTCGATTCCTGACAGTATAGCCCCAACAGCTTCTACAACTCAACAAGCTGATAAAACAAGGGTGACTATATCATCAAATTCACAGGCTACACAGGATGATACGTCAGATCATGATAATTCCATATATTGCACTTCACCATATGAATAACAAATGGAAGGTTTCAGCTCAGAGGATATAGCTGAGTTAATTGGAGCAATGAAGGCTATTCTGTCTCTAGAGGATTCAGCTGAGCCAATAATAAAAACTAAAGCACCCGTGTTTAAACGTCCCAAAACAGTTAGGGTTGAATTTCCAGGGTCAGGGGAACTGACAGAAATTATGGAGGAACCTTGGGCTATGCCCAATAGGAAATATAGAATCCCCCAAAAATGGGATTCTTACTACCCTTTTCCAGCTGGGGACTGTTTATAAAGAGAAGTAAGGTAGATACGCACGTCATTCGATTAGTTAAAAAATCTATTTTGCCTTTACCATCTACATCATTAAATGATGTCACAGACAGAAGAGTGGATGGTTTTTAAAAAAACACATATTTTCTCTGTCGGGGATAGTCATAAGAACGGCTATGGCCTCAGCCAGGATGGCAAAAGCGGTAGTGCAATGGGCTGAAGAACTGGAAAATGGACTCTCTGCACCTACTAGGGAGCAGGAGTCCCATATAGCCCATATTAAACAGGCTGCGCTTTTCTTAGAAGAAGCAGCAATGGATATCGGTACGATTGCTTCTAAAGCATCAGACTTAACGGTAGCTGCTTGCAGAGCAATTTGGCTACGTACGTGGAAAGCTGATTCAGAATCCAAGAAGGTTCTGGAAGCGTTGCCTTTTGTTGGGAACATTCTTTTTGGAAAAGAACTGACAGATATTCTGGAGTCAGAAGCTGAATCCAAGAAGGTCAGGTTTCCTGCCAGTTATAAGCCTAAGGGTTCGGGATTTCGGTGGCAAGTTAAAACAAAAAATGATTCAAAGTAAACATTAAAAATGAATCAAAGCAAACCCAGTACTATAAGTCTGGTAAAGCAAAGAAGCAATGGGCCATCAGAGGGCCAGCTTCCAAACCAGAACAGAAACCATCAGCCTGATGGTGCGGGCCTCCACCTGGGGGACTCCAAGGTAGGGGGCTGTCTTCTTCAGTTTGCACACATATGGCAGCAGTCGACAACAGATGCTTGGGTGCAAGAAGTGGTATCTCTGGCTTATGTTTTCCCTTTCAAGAAGCAGCCTCCTCAAAGGTTTTTTTGCACCAGCCCTTCTCATATAGCGGCGAAGGCCAGGGCCCTGCAAGAAGCAGTTCAGAGATTGCTTCAGTCTGGGGTAATTATTCCAGTACCGCTGGCACAACGGGGGGCAGGGTTTTTACTCCAACCTATTTTTGGTCCAGAAGCCAAATGGGTCATTTCGGCCCATTCTCAATCTCAAAATGTTAAACAAATACATTTAGGTCCCACGGTTCCACATGGAGACATTACGCTCCATAGTTTTGGCCATGGAACCAGGGGATTACATGGTATCTCTGGATATACAGGATACTTACCTGCATGTGCCGATAGCATTGTCTCATCCGTGTCACCTCAGGTTCGCTATCCTCCAGTAACATTTTCAATTCCAGGCATTACCCTTTGGAATAGCCACAGCCCCCAGAGTATTTATCAAGATCATGGTGGTTATGGCAGCCTGTCTCTGCAAACAGGGGATAAGAATTTTCCTAAGCCTTGACGATCTTTTAATACTGGTACAATCCTAGGAATTGCTCTTGAGCCATCTCCAACAGGCAATAATTTGTCTACAGAAACACGGATGGCTCATAAATTGGGCAAAGTCGTCTCTGATTCCGTCACAAGGGATGATTCACTTGGGGGTTGTATTGGATTCAAGTCTGCAGAAAATATTTTTACCTTTGGAAAAGATATCCAAGTTTATTGATGAACAGTCAAACAATATAAATTCACGCAGCAATGCGAGTGATGGGGTTGATGGTGTCAACATTCGACATGGTGGAATATGCACAATTCCACTCAAGACCTCTGCAACATCTGATTCTGGCCAGATGGAATGGAGTACATCAGACAATAAAGATTCAAATGATGATACTTCCAGTAAAGGTAAAAGGGTAATTAGCCTGGTGGCTATAGACATCCCATCTAGACAAAGGAAGACCCTTTTGGATATCAGATTGGGAGATCCTGACAACAGATGCCAGTCTACAAGGCTGGGGAGCAGTGTCTGAAAAATTATGGTTCCAGGGACAATGGACATAGAAGAAAGTTGCCTGCCAATAAACCTGTTAGAAATTCGGGCCATATGCATGGCACTGATTTAGGCAAAGGACATTCTGCAAGGAAAACCAGTCCAGATCCGCTCGGACAATGCAACGGCAGTAGCGTACCTCAACCATCAGGGAGGAACTTGCAGCCAAAGGGCAATGACGGAGGTAAGTCACATACTAAAGTGGGCACAACTCCATCTTCCAGCATTGTCCACAGAGTTCGTTCTAGGAGTCCTAAACTAAGAAGCAGACTTTCTCAGTCGACACACCATTCGAGCAACCTGAATGGGCTCTACACACTGAAGTATTTCAGACTCTAGTAGACAAGTGGGGGTTGCCAGATATAGATCTCATGGCATCCCGTCTGAACAACAAAGTTCCGGCATACGGGTCAAGAACAAAAGACCCTGGAGCGATCCTTGTGGACGCACATCAGTGAAATGGGATTTTCATCTGGCATATCTGTTTCCTCCAATCTCCCTGCTACCCAGGGTGGTGAGGAAAATAAAGCAAGCAAAGGGTGCCGTGATTCTAATAGCTCCGGCATGGTCCAGAAGGCATTGGTACATAGATCTGCAGAAAATGTCGATGGATGCTCCAAGTCTGCTCCCTCAACGTCCAGATCTACTAATGCAGGGTCCTTGTTATAATAGGCATCTGGATCGGCTGTCTTTGACGGAATGGCTGTTGCAACCTCTATCCTGAAGTCAAGAGGATTCTCACAACAGGTCATTCAAACTATGCTCAGAGCAAGGAAACCCTCCTCAGCTCGCATTTATCACAGAATATGGCAGGCCTATATTCATTGGTGCAGTGAAAGAAGTATAGATCCAAGATCTTTCAGAGTATCCAGAATCTTAGATTTCCTTCAGGCAGGAACGGATAAGGGTTTGAAGGTGGCTTCCTTGAGAGGTCAAGTTTCAGCAATGACTGTATGGTTTCAAAAGAAAATTGCCAATTTACAGGATGTGCGTACTTTATTCCAGGGAATGCTGCGCATTCAACCACCTTTTGTTCCTCCTGCATTACCTTGGGATTTAAGTCTGGTTCTCAAAGCCCTTCAAGGGGCTCCATTTGAACCACATAAGAAAGTGGATCTTAAATGGTTGACAGCTAAAGTAGTCTTTCTACTGACTATGGCATCAGCTAGAAGAGTGTCAGATTTAGAAGCTCTGTCGTGTAAGTCTCCTTTTCTTATTTTTTATATCTAGATAAAGCAGTTCTCAGAACTAAGGGCCTAATTCTGAGTGGTTCGCAGCAGCAATTTTGTTAGCAGTTTGGCAAAACCATGTGCACTGCAGGGGGGGCAATATAACATGTGCAGAGAGAGTTAGATTTGTGTAGGGTGTATTCAAACTGAAATCTAAATTGCAGTGTAAAAATAAAGCAGCCAGTATTTACCCTGCACAGAAACAATATTACGCACCCAAATCTAACTCTCTCTGCAAATGTTATATCTGCCCCCCCCCCCCCCCCCCCTGCAGTGCACATGGTTTTGCCCAATTGCTAACAAACTTGCTGCTGCGATCAACTCAGAATTACCCCATAAGTCTGGCTATCTTCCAAAGGTGGTCTCGAAGTTTCACCTTAACCAAGAAATTGTAGTCCCGGCTTTTCAGGTATCGGGACCTAGTCCGTGCATTAAGAATCTACGTAGATCATACCAGTGCCATCAGAAAGACAGATTCTCTTTTCATTCTCTGCGGATTTCACAAGAGGGGATGGCCTGCTACTACACAGATGCTAGCAAGATGGCTTCGAATGACAATTTCAGAAGCATATTCTCGAGCTGATCTCCCTTTTCCGGCTAATGTCTCTGCTCACTCTACACCTAAGGTATGTCCTTCATGGGCAGCACAACATGGTGCTTCAGCAGAACAGATATGTAAGGCAGCCACATGGTCTTCCAGTAACACATTCATTAGACATTATGCCTTGGATACCTTTGCCTCTCACGACGCTGAATTCTGGCGAAAGGTTCTCCTGTCTAATCAGGAGCGTCCCCACCACTAAAAATTGCTTTGGGAAGTCCCAATGTTATCCTGTGGATAACCTGTGGACCCTGCCGGAGAAATATACGTTATGGTAAGAACTTACCGTTGATAACAGTATTTCTCCTATTTCCACAGGGATCCCACCCTGATGCACCTGATTTCAGAATCTTTATACTCACTAACCTCTTCCCTCTTGCGTGGAAGGGTGTGCATGTGTGTTCCTATATGGACGAGCCCTTTGCATCCTGGGAGGCCAGAAAGCTTGTGATCATTTGGTGCCAATCCGCTGTCGCTCCATCATATCCCCAATGTTATCCTGTGGAAACCTGTGGACATATGAGAAATACCGTTGTCAATGGTAAGTTCTTACCATAACGTATATTTCTCTTACGTCCTAGAGGATACTGGGGTTCCATTTAGTACCATGGGGTATAGACGGGTCTACTAGGAGCCATGGGCACTTTAAGAATTTGATAGTGTGGGCTGCCTCCTCCCTCTATGCCCCTCCTACCAGACTCAGTTTAGAAAATGTGCCAGGAGGAGCTGGTCATGCTTATGGAATCTCCTGAAGAGTTTTCTACGTTTATTTTATATGTTTGTTATTTTCTGGCAGGGCTGGATGGCACCAGCCTGCCTGTTTCGTGGGACTAAGGGGGGAGAACAGCCCAACCTCTTGAAGGGTTAATGGTCCCGTTCCCCTCTGACAGGACACTGAGCTCCTGAGGGAACTATTTGCAAGCCCCACTACGGCGAGCGTACATTCCCGCAGCACGCCACCACCCCTAACAGAGCCAGAAGAATATGAAAAACAGAAAATAGTGCACAATTCGTATAGGGGCTTCCAACTATACGTAACAGATCTTATTCTTCATAAATATTTAAAAGGAGAAGCAAATGAAAGACCCAGTGACATGCCTGCTGACCTATATGATATAGGAACGTAACTACTTTATCATCTGATTTTTCAATATTTATTAAGAATAAGATCTGTTACATATAGTTGGAAGCGCCTATATGAATTGTGCACTATTTTCTGTTTTTCATATGTTCTATTGAGGGTGAGGGAGGTACCCTTTTAGTACAGGATTTGTTAAGGCTGCATCCATTGCGCACTAGGGATCACACTCAGTTTTTGTTTCAGAACCAGAAGAATGGTGAGTACTAAGCCGGCGTCCTGGTTAGTAGGGCGCCAGCCATTATGGCGGCATGAGGGTACGGAGACACACGGCTTCTAACCGGGGCGGAATGCGTCTCAAGACACAGTACACAGCTGCATCTCAGTACACTGTACACAGTATCAACACTGGCAAAAACAGCCTTAAAACGATTTTCAGACCAGATTACCTCAGCCAGTAAAAAAAAAGCGGGAAGACCGCGTGCCATTGAGGGGGGTGGGGGGGGCCTTCACTATGAGCGGATCCAGCAGCTCACCAGCGCCATTTTCCCTCTGCAGTGGACACAGATGCTGACTGACAGGGACGTGCAGCTCCTCCGGAGTGAATCCAATTTACCTCAGCGGTACCTGGGGGTCATAGCAGGGGGGTGCGATTATTAGTGTACTAAGTCCCCTATCAGGGTACTTAGTCGGCGACCCATCTGAGCTTTGCAATAGCGATAAGGGCACGGTGGGGGCTGGCTCCAAATAACTGTGTTTTACCGAAGAGCTCTTTGTGGGTTAATTGTGCTTAACCTTTTCTTGTGTGTGTGTGTGCTGTCACAGTTACATTATGTCAGGTAAAGAGTGTGTTTCTTGTACAGCGTAGTGTTGCTCTTTACTATGGGGCTCACTACTGGGCACTCAGGATGGTGCACCTTCCCAAAATAGCGGGGCTGAACCGGGGTGGGTTAATTCCATTAAAGGAATGATCTCCAATATTTCTACAAAATTGTTCTGCAATGAGAAAGATATGCAATACTCAAGACAGACTGCTTGAGTTTATGAACACAGACTCAGTCCCCAAACTAGTGTCTCAATCCCCTCCCATTTGTCCGCAAAAACGATCTCTGGCCCATATCCTGCAGTCTGACGCTGACGGATCAGACATGGAGGAGGGTGAGGTGGATCCAGAGGGGGGGATGCTACTCTGTCACAGGGACGATCTTCTGATAAAGGCGCCGTCCAGGGAGAGGTTGCTGGACAGCATTGGTCTCTCAACCAAACTTCTCCAGGATCATGGGTGGATTCTGAACCCTCCGAAATCTCACCTAGAGCCAACACGGAGACTTCCATTCCTGGGAATGATACTGGACAAGGAGTTGCAGAAGGTTTTCCTTCCGTTGGAAAAGGCATTGGTAATCCAGTCGATGGTTCGGGATGTCCTGAAGCCAACGCGGATATCCGTGTATCTATGCGTTTGCCTTCTGGGGGAAATGATGGCCTCTTACGAGGCGCTTCAATACGGAAGGTTTCACGCAAGACCATTCCAGCTCGATCTGTTGGACAAGTGGACTCTTGCCAAAAGCCAGTATCTCCCTTCTGTGGTGGCTACAGACTTCTCACCTCGTCGAGGGTCGGAGGTTCGGAATTCAGAACTGGATTCAGTTAACCACAGATGCAAGCCTCAGAGGTTGGGGAGCAGTCCCCCAGGGGGGTGCAGATTCAAGAAAGATGGTCAAGTCAGGAAGTCATCCTTCCAATCAACATTCTGGAACTCAGTGCCATATACAATGCCCTTTTGCAGGCCTCATATCTTCTTCAAGATTGGGCCATTCAGGTCCAGTCAGACAACGTGACGGCAGTGATGTACATAAACCGACAGGGCAGAACGAAAAGCATAGCAGCAATGTTGGAGGTGTCAAGAATTCTCCTCTTGGCATATAAAAATGCTGTGGCTTTGTCAGCAGTCTTCATTCTGGGAGTAGACAACTGGGAAGCAGACTTCCTCAGCAGAAACGACCTGCACCCGGGTAAGTGGGGTCTTCACCCGGAAGTGTTCAGGTGCTTGACAAGTCGATGGGTATATCCACAAATCGGCATGATGGCCTCTCATCTCAACAAGAAGCTCAAACGGTATTGTTCCATGTCGAGAGACCCGCAGGCAGTGGCAGTAGACGCTCTGACGACTCCATGGGTATTAGATGGTGTACGTGTTTCCTCCACTTCCTCTGATCCCTAGGATTCTATAAAGAATAAAAAGGGAAAAGGTTCAAGCAATACTCATTGCTCCAGACTGGCCAAGAAGGGCCTGGTTCAAGCAATACTCATTGCTCCAGACACGGCACCTTGGGATCTTAATTTGGTGCAGCAGTTCCTCCAATCGAACTGGTTTGAACCGTTACTGGAGGTGGACGTAAAATATCTTACATGGAAGACCGTCACACTGTTGGCCTTGGCTTCAGCAAGACGTGTGTTGGAGCTATGGGCTTTGTCTCACAAAAGCCCCTATTTAATTTTCCATGAGGACAGAGCTGAACTCAGAACTCGTCACCTATTGTGGTTCCGGTTGTCACCGACACCTCTGCTACTTCAGTCTTTGGATGTTGGGAGGGCTTTGAAGGTGTACGTAAAGCGAGCAGCTCGTCACAGAAAATCGGACTCGCTGTTTGTTCTTTATGATCCCTATAAAATTGGGTGTCCTGCTTCAAAGCAATCCATTGCACGCTGGATCAGGCTCACTATCCAGCATGCTTATTCCATGGCAGGTTTGCTGGTTCCAAAATCTGTACAGGCCCACTCTACTAGGTCAGTGGGTTCTTCCTGGGCGGCTGCCCAGGGTGTCTCGGCGTTACAGCTCTGCCGAGCAGCTACTTGGTCTGGTTCGAACACGTTTGCTAAGTTCTACAAGTTCGATACTTTGGCCTCTGAGGACCTTCAGTTTGGTCAACCAGTTCTGCAGGAACCTCAGCACTCTCCCACCCGGTTTGGAAGCTTTGGTACATCCCCATGGTACTAAATGGAACCCCAGTATCCTCTAGGACGTAAGAGAAAATAGGATTTTAATTACCTACCAATTAATCCTTTTTTCGTAGTCCGTAGAGAATACTGGGTGCCCGCCCGGTGCTTCGTTCTTCCTGCACTGTTATTTGGTTAAGTTTTGTTGGTTCAGCTACTGCTGTTCCTGTTTAAAGTTGGGTTAGCATAGCTCTCCTCTGGTTTGTGTGTGCTGGTTCGGAATCTCACCACTATCCTTTATATCCTTATCTCAAAGTATGTCCGTCTCCTCGGGCACAGTTTCCTAGACTGAGTCTGGTAGGAGGGGCATAGAGGGAGGAGCCAGCCCAGACTATCAAATTCTTAAAGTGCCCGTGGCTTCTAGTGGACCCGTGTATACCCTATGGTACTAAATGGAACCCCAGTATCCTCTAAGGGCTACGAGAAAATTATTTACTGTTAGGTAATTAAAATGCTATTTACTCCAACCTGTTTGTAGTACCGAAACCGGGCGGTTCTGTAAGGCCCATTCTGAACCTAAAATCTTTGAACCCTTACCTAAAGGTTTCAAGTTCAAGATGGAATCCCTGCGAGCAGTGATTGCGGGCCTGGAAGAATGGGAGTTCATGGTCTCTCTAGATATAAAGGATGCTTATCTCCATATCCCACTTTGGCCGCCTCATCAGGCTTACCTGCGGTTTTCCTTGCTGAACAATCACTACCAGTTCCAGGCACTACCCTTCAGCCTGGCCACAGCTCCAAGGGTCTTCACAGGGGTCAATATTGTCCCTTACCTGGAAGATCTCTTGATAAAAGCGAGATCAATGGAGCTTCTAATGCTCAATATAGCCCGCATTATTCAGCTGCTGTCACAACATAGGTGGATCCTCAATTTACTGAAGTCTCAGCTGGAGCCTTCTCAGAGGCTCCTGTTCCTGGGAATGTTTCTAGATACTGTGGCTCAGAAAGTATTCCACCCAGAGAACAAAGCAAGGACACTCCAGGAGCTGGTCCAACTGGTCCTATGGCCTACTTGGACATCCACCAGTCTTGCATGAAATTGTAGGGAAAGATGGTAGCCTCATACGAGGCCATCCAGTACGGAGGGTTCCATGCCAGAAAATTTCAGTTGGATCTCCTGAGCAAGTGATCCGGATAACATCTTCAGATGCACCGGATAATAAGTCTGACACCTCAGGCCACGATCTCCCTCCTGTGGTGGCTACAGTCCTCAAGCCTACTGGAAGGTCAATGTTTCGGGATTCAGGATTGGATCCTCCTCACGACAGATGCGGAGCTGTCACCCAAGGGGCTCAGTTCCAGGGCAGATGGTCAACCCATGAAGCCGTTCTTCCAATCAACATTATGGATCTTCGGGCAATCTACAATGCTCTGCTTTAGGCCTCTCCTCTGCTCAGGGATCGGGCGATCCAAGTTCAGTCGGATAACACCACGGCGGTTGCTTACATGAATCGACAAGGAGGGACAAAAACAGAGCCTGCATGCAAGAGGTGTCAAAGATACTCTTCCGGGCAGAAACGCAAGAGCAATGTCCGCCATCTTCATTCTGGGGGGTGGACAACTGGGAAGCGGACTTCCTGAGCTGTCACGATCTCCACCCGGGAGAGTGGGGTTTCACCAACAGGTGTTTCAACAGATCATCGACCTGCAGGGCTGCCCACAGATAGACATGATGGCTTCTTGACTCAACAAGAAGCTTTGCTGTTATTGCTCAAGAACCAGGGACCCTCAGGCGAGGGCAATAGATGTGCTGACGTCTCCTTGGCCTTACCGGCTGGTCTAACTGTTTCCTCCAATTCTATTGCTCCTGAGGGTGCTCAAGCAAATCATGAACCAGGGAGGCCAGGCAATTCTGATTGCCCCGGAGTGGCCTTGGAGGGCGTGGTGCGCGGTTCTTTTGAAAATGTCCGTCGCAGACCCTTGGCATCTGTCAATGAGAAAATATCTTCTACAACAAGGACCGTTCGTCTACCCAGAGTTACGGCGACTTTACTTGACGGCTTGGAAGTTGAGCGGAACATCCTAGCTCACATAGGCCTTTCCAAAAAGGTTATTACAACCATGGTTCAGGCCATAAAGCCTGTAATGTCAAAACACTATCATCAGATCTGGAGAAGATATATCTTTTGGTGCAAGGAACGCACATATCCACCTCCAGAGTTCCACTTGGCATGTTTGTTATGTTTCCTGCAGGCTGGTGTGGATAAGGGCTTATGTCTGGGTTCCATTAAGGTCAAGATTTCTGCTCTCTCAATTTTCTTTCAGAAGAAGTTGACTCTGTTGCCAGAATTTCAGACCTTCTTTGCAAGGAGTACTTCACATACAACCTCCGTTTGTGCCGCCCATGGCACCTTGGGGTTTGAATGTGGTGTTAGAATTTGTACGGTCCTCCTGTTTTTAACCTGTGATGATGGTAGAAGACAAGTACCTCACGTGGGAGACAGTGATGTTACTGGTCCTGGCTTCTGCTAGGCGTATTTCAGAATTGGGGGCCCTATTATGTAAAATTTCTACTTGGTCTTTTTTACGAGGACAGAGTGGAGCTCAGGACTAGGCAGCAGTTCCTGCCGAAGGTTGTCTCTGTGTTCCACCTGAATTAACCAATTGTTGACCCATCTAGTGCTGGCACTTCTGCTCCTCCAGAGTCATTGGATACTGTGCAAGCCTTGAAGATTTATGTCAAAAGGACGGCTCGGATAAGAAAGACGGATTCCTTGTTCGTGCTCTATGATGCATAGAAAAAGGGTTGCCCTGCTTCTAAACAGTTCATTGCTCGTTGGCTTAGGTTGACTATCCAACAGGCCTATGTGTCGGCAGACTTACCTGTTTCACAGTCTCTGAAGGCCCAGTCTACAAGATCAGTGGGGTCTTCTTGGGTGGCTGCCCGTGGATTTTCTGCTGGGCAATTATGCTGATCTGCTGCCTGGTCGGGAAAGAACACCTTTGTGAAGTTCTACAAGTTTGATACCCTGGCCAAAGAGGATACCCAGTTTGGCCAGGCGGTGCTGCAGCAGTCACCGCACATTCCCGCCCGTCCTGGAAGCTTTGGGATGTCCCCATCGTACTAAGTGAACCCCAGTATCCCTTATGGATGCTAGAGAAAATGGGTTTTTAATACCTACCGGTAAATCCCTTTCTTGTAGTCCATAAGGGATGCTGGGCGCCTGCCTCAGTGCGTTGACTTGTCTGCAGGTTTTTCTTTGTGAAAGTTTTATCTGTTCAGCTTTGCTGTTTTGTTACCAGCCGTTGCTGGTCGCTTTATGTATTGGTGTGCTGGTGTATGAAACTCACCACTTGTTGTTATGTGCCTTCTCTCAAGTATGTGCATTCTCCTTCGGGCACAGTTTTACATATACTGGCTGTAGGGGGGGCATAGTGGGGAGGAGCCAGCACACCCAGTTGAAGAAATTTAAAGTGCACTGACTCCTTTGGACGCCATCTATACCCCATCCTATTAAATGAAACCCAGTATCCCTTATGGACTACGAGAAAGGGATTTACCGGTAGGTATTAAAATACAGTTTTTGTGTTTACTTCTAGCCACAGTCCAGGACTTTTCCACAGCATATCTGGCAGCCTGGATATCAATCACAACTACACCTCTGTGCATGAGTGTTTAGAAATCTTACTGCATGCGCAGTTGGGTAAAAATGCTCAGCCACATGAACCCGGCACATCGAGAGCCTCAGACACACAGTGTTGTCATTACATCAACTAAAATGTCTTTTCTCACACGTCCTAGAGGATGCTGGGGATGCTTCAAGAACCAAGGGGTATAGACGGGATCCGCAGGAGACATGGGCACACTATAAGATTTTAAGTGTGAACTGGCTCCTCCCTCTATGCCCCGACTCCAGACCCCAGTTAGATTCTGTGCCCAGTGAGACTGGATGCACACTGAGGAGCTCTCCAGAGTTTGTCAGTAAAAGGAGTTAGGTTTATTATTTTCAGGCAGACCTGCTGGTAACAGGCTCCCTGCATCGTGGGAGTGAGGGGAGAGAAGCAGGACCTACTTCTTCTGAGTTCAAGGGCTCTGCTTCTTAGGCTACTGGACACCATTAGCTCCAGAGGGTTCGATCACTTGGTGCGCCTAGCTGCTTGTTCCCAGAGCCGCGCCGTCACCCCCCTCACAGAGCCAGAAGACAGAAGCCGGGTGAGTAAAGAAGATCAGAAGACTTCAGTGACGGCAGAAGACAGCTTATGAGGTACCGCGCAGAACGCCATGCTCCCACATGAGAACGGCACTGTAGGGTGCAGGGCACAGGGGAGGCGCTCTGGGCAGCTTAGGACCCTCAAATAGCACTGGCAGATGTGTAAACAGTGCCTAGGCACTAATTACGGACCCCCGCCAGTATAAATATGTGATTTAAGCGGGACTGAAGTGCGCCATGAAGGGGGCGTGGCTTAGCCCTCATAGCTCTGACCAGCGCCATTTTCTCTTCACAGAAGCTGCAGAGATGCTGAGCCTGACCTCCCACATTACTGTACAAGTAACAGGGTGCAAAATGGGGGGGGGGGGGGGGGGCACAAGAGATTTGGTGCTAATTATTTGCATATAAAAGCGCTAACAGGTCTGGGCAGTCTTTTACTCGCTTCAGTACCGGGATAGGCGCTGGGTTGTGAGCTGGCAGAACTCCCTCTGTGTCTCTCTTACAGGTTTTGTTGTGGGTCTGTCTCCTATAGCCCCAGTGTGGTTGTGGGTGTCGACATGTCTGAGGCTGAGTGCTCTTCCCAGGAGGAGGCTGGATTGGGGACAGAAAATACTGTGAGAGTGACCGTGACGGTACCGCCGACGGATGATTGAGTAAATATGTTGAGTGTTTAAATGCAAATGTGGCTCGGTTATCTAAGAGATTTGATAAATCTGAGTCTAAGAACCAGACATGGAGAAAATCCATGGAGGATGCATTGTCACAAGCTCAGACCCCGTCAGGGTCACAGAAACGTGCATCTACCCAGATAGCAGATACCGACACGGACTCTGATTCCAGTGTCGACTATAGTGATGCCAGATGAATCCAAAACTGGCTAAGAGCATTCAGTACATGATTGTGGCAATTAAAGAAGTGTTGCATATAACAGGACCCTGCTGTTCCTGATACAAGGGTCTGTATGTTTAAAGGAAAGAAACCTGAGGTAACGTTTCCTCCCTCTCATGAACTGAACGCACTTTTTGAAAAGGCTTGGGAAAATCCTTACAAGAAGATACAGGTTCCCAAAAGAATTCCAGTGGCGTATCCGTTTCCATTTTGGACAGAGAAAAGTGGGAGTCAATCCCCACGGTATACAAAGCTTTATTGTGTCTATCCAAAAAGGTGGTGCTTCCGTCCCCTGACACGGCAGCCCTAAAGGATCCTGCGGATCGTAAGCAGGAAAATACACTAAAATCTATTTATGTCACTACGGGTCGCTACTCAGACCTGCCGTTGCTTTGGCATGGGTGAGTAGCGCTATTGAAAAGTAGATACTAGATACCCTAGACAGGGATAACGTGCTTTTGACTCTGGATCATATCAGGGACGCTGCAGCATATTTAAAAGAAGCTGTAAGAGATATTGGCCTTTTGGGATCAAGGGCCAATGCCATGGCAGTCTCGGCTAGGAGAGCATTGTGGATTCATCAATGGAATGCTGATGCTGACTCTAAGAAGGCGATGGAGTCGTTACCGTTTAACGGTAGTGTCTTGTTTGGTGACGGCCTCACTGACCTGGTATCTACGGCTACCGCGGGTAAGTCATAATTTTTACCTTATGTTCCTGCACAACAAAAGAAAACGCACAACTATCAGATGCAGTCCTTTCGGTCCAATAAAAACAAGAAAGGACGAGGGTCCTCCTTCCTTGGTGCGAGAGGAAGAGGAGGGGGAAAAAGTCACATGCTGTGGCAAGTTCCCAAGAGCAGAAGTCCTCTCCGGCTTCTACCAAATCCATTGCATGACGCTGGGGCTCCTCTGCGTGAGTCTGCATCGGTGGGGGCACGTCTCAAACTTTTCAGTCAGGTCTGGGTGCACTCGTACCTGGATCCTTGGATATTAGAAATAGTAACCCAACGGTACAGGTTAGAGTTTCAAGACGAGCCCCCTCACCGATTTTTCAAATCGGACTTGCCAGCTTCTCTTCTAGAAAGGGAGGTAGTATGCGCTGCGATACTGAAGTTGTGTCAAAATCAAGTCATTGTCACGGTACCCCCGTCACAACAGGAGGAAGGCTTTTATTCGAGCCTGTTCGTGGTCCCGAAGCCGGATGGCTCAGCCAGACAGATTCTGAACCTAAAATCCCTCAATTTCTTTAAAAAAAAATTCAAATTCAAGATGGAATCTCTCCGAGCAGTGATCTCCAGTCTGGAGGAGGGGGATTTTATGGTGTCGGTCGACATAAAGGATGCCTACTTACATGTCCCCATATATCCTCCACATAAGGCTTAACTGAGGTTTGCTGTTGACGTTTGGGCTGTCCACGGCTCCGAGGATTTTCACCAAAGTAATGGCAGAAATGATGGTTCTCCTGCGCAAGCAGGGAATCATAATTATCCCGTATTTGGACGATCTCCTCATAAAAGCGAGATCCAAGAAGCAATTGCTGAAAATGTTGCCCTTTCACTGACGATTCTGCAACAACATAGTTGGCTCCTAAACTTGCCAAAATCACAGATGGTTCTGACGACACGGCTGTCGTTCCTGGGTAGGATTCTGGATACAGAATTGCAGAGAGTTTTTCTTCCAGTGGAAAAGGCTCTGGAAATACAGAACATGGTAAAACAGATTCTGAAACCAGCAAAGGTGTCTGTTCTTCAATGCACTCAGTTGCTGGGGAAGATGGTGGCGGCCTACGAGGATCTGTTGGACAAGTGGTCCGAGTCTCACCTGGACATGCACCGGAAAATAATCCTATCTTCCAGGACCAGGATCTCCCTTCTGTGGTGGCTGCACAGTTCTCATCTTCTGAAGGGATGCAGGTTCGGGATTCAGGATTGGATTCTGGTGACCACAGATGCAAGCCTCCAAGGCTGTGGAGCAGTCACACAAGGGAGAAATTTTCAGGGAAAGTGGTCAAGCCAGGAAGCTTGTCTACACATAAACATTCTGGAATTATGGGCCATTTACAACGGCATTCTGCAAGCAGAACATCTTCACGGTCTGCCTGTCTTGATTCAGCAAGACAACGTAACAGCAGTGGCGTACATAAACCGCCAGGGCAGAACAAGGAGCAGAGCGGCGATGGCCGAGGCCATGAAGATTTTTCGCTGGGCGGAAAGACATGCCAACGCTCTGTCAGCAGTCTTAGAAGATCCCTGGCCTCTTCCTTTTCGGGAGGACCTGTTGCACCAGGGGCCGTGCGTGTATCAAGACTTACTGCGGCTGCGTTTGACGGCATGGTGGTTGAACGCCAAATACTAGCCCGGAAGGGTATTCCCAGTGAAGTCATTCCCACTCTTCTTCAGGCTAGAAAAGAAGTAACGGCAAAGCATTACCACCGTATTTGGAGGAAATATGTGTCTTGGTGTGAATCCAAGAAGGCTCCTATGGAAGAATTTCAACTGGGGCGTTTACTCCATTTTTTGCAAGCAGGTGTGGATGCAGGCCTAACGTTAGGCTCCATTAAAGTACAGATTTCGGCCTTGTCGATCTTTTTTCAGAAAGAATTGGCCTCCCTTCCAGAAGTTCAGACCTTCGTGAAAGGCGTGCTACACATCCAACCTCCATTTCTGCCTCCTGTGGCACCGTGGGATCTTGGTATGGTATTGCAGTTCCTGCAATCGCATTGGTTTGAACCTTTGCGTAAGGTTGAGTTAAAATTCCTTACTTGGACAGTAGTCATGTTGTTGGCCTTGGCGTCCGCAAGGCGGGTGTCTGAGTTGGCGGCTTTGTCTCACAAAAGCCCCTATTTAATCTTCCATGCTGATAGGGCGGAGTTAAGAACTCGTCAGCAATTTCTGCCAAAAGTAGTTTCATCTTTTCACGTGAATTAGCCTATTGTGGTGCCGGTGGCTACTGACGCCCTGGCGGAATCGAAGTCTCTTGATGTGGTCAGAGTTTTGAAAATCTATGTCACCAGGATGGTGCAGCTTAGGAAAGCAGAGGCTCTGTTTGTCCTGTGGGCTCCCAACAAGATTGGGGCTCCTGCTTCTAAGCAGACTATTGCACGCTGGATCTGTAATACGATTCAGCAAGCTCATTCTACGGCAGGATTGCCATTACCCAAATCGGTGAAAGCCCATTCTACCAGAAAGGTGGGCTCATCTTGGGCGGCTGCCCGAGGGGTCTCGGCGTTCTAACTTTGCCAAGCTGCTACTTGGTCGGGATCAAACACCTTTGCGAAGTTCTACAAGTTTTATACCCTGGCTGAGGAGGACCTCTTGTTTGGTCAATCGGTGCTGAAGAGTCATCCGCACTCTCCCGCCTGTTCTAGAGCTTTGGTATAAACCCCATGGTTCTTGAAGCATCCCCAGCATCCTCTAGGACGTATGAGAAAATAGGATTTTAATACCTACTGGTAAATCCCTTTCTCTTAGTCCGTAGAGGATGCTGGGCGCCCGTCCCAGTGCGGGCTGTATCTGCAGTTTGGTTTTGGTTACATTGAGTTGAGTTCAGTCAGTCTGTGACTGATGTTGGTCATGCCATTGCATGCGTTGTTGTTTAATGCCATGTTGTACGGCGTGTTTGAGATGTGAGCTGTTATGTGTCTCACCTTAGTTTTAAAATAATTAAATAAATCGTTTTCCTGGAAATGTCCATCTCCCTGGGCACAGTACTTATAACTGGAGTCTGGAGGAGGGGCATAGAGCAAGGAGCCAGTTCACACCCATTCAAAGTCTTATATTGTGCCCATGTCTCCTGCGTATCCCGTCTATACCCCATGGTTCTTGAAGCATTAGAAGATTGCCACCCAGCTGCCTTTCTCTACCCTCATCATCCCCAGAGCTAGTGGATATCGTTACTTCGCAGCGTGATATATTGTCAGTCAGGAATATCATGATCTCATGTGACAATGGGCCTGACCCAGAGGCGCACGCAGTGACAATGACGCATGCAGTTGGCCGATGGTCTGTGCGTGTGTCGGAGTCGCACAGCGCATGGGTCCAGATTGTTACCACACAGAGACGCAGATGTCAGTAGGAGGTAACGGGGGCGGCTCAGCAGGGGTGGCTCAGCAGATGCGGCGTGTTGCGGACATGTCTCTAACAGCTGCTGTGTCCAAATACGCAGTCGCTCATACAGGGGGCCATGATCAGAGAGACTGTACCTGTCATAGGGCTACTGCAAGTTTTCATGGTGCATATAAAGATGCACAGAGTGCCTGATTCAGAGGTTGGGGTTAATGCAGCTGTGACTCAGTTTATATGCCGCTGCCAGTGGAAGTCATAGAGATGCCCCCTGGCTGCGGCGCTAATCTGCTGCTTTGCATATAAGGATGCACCATCGGTCACACCATCAAACACTGCACCAGCCCAAGAGTGGCGCAGAATACGTATCTGAGCATGAGCACCAAAATCAGTGCAACTACAATAATGTAGCAGTTTACTGGGCACAATATGGCATCGTCCAGCTTACCACCCTCTACCTCCCAGGGAGACCCACTGACATTGCCTCTCTCTATAACAGTGTTTTTCAACCACTGTGCCGTTGCACACTAGTAAAAGCACAGCCAGGCCCGTCAGTGTTTTTTGCCGCTACTGAGGCCCTGGAACGATCAATACTGCTGGGTTTAGTGGTTGCAGAGCCAGTTCTAATTTTGGGCCCGGGCAGTGTTGGGCTCTTCTGACTTTCTCAGATGTGGCTCAGGCGTTACCTATGGAGAAGCTGCAACATGACATCCTAGGACATGCAACTGCACCATGCATCACCATTATATTTGAATGTGCCTTGGCAATATGTACTTCTTGGTTAGTGTGCCGCGAGTTGTAAAAGGTTGAAAATCTCTGCTCTATAACTAAATATGTTCTGCGTTCCCCGGCGGTTAACCATCGGGGTACATGCAGAGTGCGACTCCGAGAACATCGGCCACATGCGTCCGATGCCACAACAGCATCTACCTCTGTAGCAGTCTCAGAGATGCAGTTACACTGCGGCAATACGCTACAAGCGGGCGTCTCAGTGTTGGGATAATGAGCTGCAGCATCAGCGTAAGACACAGCGGCTTCTGCGCACACCTCTGTATCACCCACACTGTATTCCTGTCCCACTCACACAGCCACAGACTATGTATATATACAGTATCAGCAACTGCCCCTCCCGCCTGTGCAGTGTGCCAGCAATCTCCCAATACATATCTATATCATACTTGCCTACCCTCCCGGAATGGGCGGGAGGCTCCCGAAAAACGGGTGACCCTCCCGGCCCCCAGGAAGAGCAGGCAAGTCTCCCGGTCACAGGGGTCCCCCTCTGCCCGGCCGCCCACTTAACGAGTAAAGTGGGCGTCCGGGCAGGTGATGACGCGATTCTTGTTGAATCGCGTCATCGTAACCACGCCCCCTGCTGTATAATGCCGGTAATCGAGGCATTACACAGCAGAGGGCGTGGCTTAAACGATGCCGTCCGAAGCCCCGCCCCCGTTACGCCCATGGTCCGCCCCCTGCACAGCATCTCAGGACCCCCCCCCCCCCTGCTGAGCCGAAGGGCTGCTCTCTCCCGGAGAGAGCAGCCCAGAAGTCGGCAACTCTGATCTATATAAAGCCAGTCTCTACAGCGCACAGGGTATATACAGCCGGCCTCTACAGTGCACAGGACTTATACAGCCGGCCTCTACAGCGCACAGGGCATATACAGACGGCCTCTACAGCGCACAGGGCATATACAGCCGGCCTCTACAGCCACAGGGTACATACAGCCAGCCTCTATAGCGCACTGGGTATATACAGCCAGCCTCTACAGCGCACTGGGTATATACAGCCGGCCTCTACAGCGCACAGGACGTATACAGCCGGCCTCTACAGCGCACAGGGCATATACAGCCGGCCTCTACAGCCACAGGATACATACAGCCAGCCTCTATAGTGCACAGGGTTTATACAGCCAGCCTCTATAGCGAACAGGGTATATACAGCCGGCCTCTACAGTGCACAGGGTATATACAGCCGGCCTCTACACCGCACAGGGTGTATACAGCCGGCCTCTACAGCGCACAGGGTATATACAGCTGACCTCTACAGTGCACTGGACGTATACAGCCGGCCTCTACAGCGCACATGGTGTATACAGCCGGCCTCTTCAGCGCACAGGGCATATACAACCGGCCTCTACAGCGCACAGAGCATATACAGCCGGCCTCTACAGTGCACAGGACGTATACAGCCGACCTCTACAGCGCACAGGGCATATACAGTCACCCTCTATAGTGCACAGGGCATAAAGTACCAGCTTTACACAGTAATAGTTATGGCTAAAAACAACACAGTTGGGGAAAGGACCTCTCACTGACGCGGCTATGTATGAGCAGACGATCATGGTAGGGATGGCCATCGACCATCGATTATTTAAAAATCATCGATAGTTTATGGCCGATGCTGAAAGTTTTTGCCATCAATGGGAGAGAACCAGATGGTTTTTCTCCATCAGTGGCACACAGGCTAAATGAATATTTTTTTTATTTACTTTTTTGTAGGGTGTTGGGACACGGAGCATAGCTCCGACAGCCGCAAAGCCCCGCCCCACTTTTTTGATTGGTCCGCGGCCCTGCCAGCACCTATCAGTGATGTAAACCATCGGTGGTTCACGTGCCATCGAAGGTTATCACCGATGGCCATCCCCAAGGAGTATCACCGCCACAATTCACCGGTCACATGACATGGCGACGTCGTCAGGAGAGGCTGCGGCGAGAACCCAGGTCTGCGGCGGCGCGCTTATGGGGAAAGAGAGATACCCTACATGCCTATGTGTCCCTGCCCCTTTCTCCCGTCACCCCCCCCCCCGCCCCCCCCTAACTCCTCCCTTCTCAGTGTCGCCGCCCAGTCTACTCCGTGTCTTCTCCCTTCTGCGTGTCCCCGCCCAGTCTCCATCCCCGAGTGATCCCGCTGATTGTGGCGTGCTTGTGCACGGGAGAGTGGGAAAATCAGAAGCGCCGCGGTCGCTGAGTGTCCGGCAGACAGTGAGGTGAGTGCGGGGTCCCAGGAGCTTGGTGCCCGGCGCCCCCTCCTCTTGCTTCCCTGCATCTGCATGTGCGTTGCTGGTCACTATGTGCTGCTGCTGCGGGACACAGCGCCGGTACTGTGCCGGGGACTCCGTTCCTGTACAGCAGGAGCATACTGTCACCACTTTCATGACCATGGGGTATACACGGTTCCGCAGAAGCCATGGGCACTCTTATGAATTTTCAGTGGGCGTGAACTGGCTCCTCCCTCTATGCCCCTCCTCCAGACCCCAGTTTTAGAAATGTGCCCAGGCAGACTGGATGCACTCTGAGGAGCTCTACTGAGTTTCTCTGAAAAGACTTATGTTAGGTTTTTTGTTTTCAGGGATTACTGCTGGCAACGGTCTCCCTGCTTCGTGGGACTGAGGGGGAAGAAGTAGGAACCAACTTCCTGAAGAGTTTCATGGCTCTGCTTCTGGCTGACAGGACACCATTAGCTCCTGAAGGGAACTGAACGCTAGCCGTGTCTAGATGCTCAATCCCACAGCCCGCCGTCGCCCCCTCACAGAGCCAGAAGACAGGTGAATGTATGAAGACAGATCTTCAATCAAGCAAAGTGACGGCTGAGGTACCGCGCAGCTGGTGGGAGCGCAGTGCGCCATTGCTGCCTACACAGGCACTGCAGGGAGGGCGCCCTGGGCAGCAAATAACCTCGTAAACTGGATAAAAGTGGGCATAAGATGCCAAGGCACAGCCCTACCCCCGCCAGTATAAATATGTGAAAAATCTGAGGAGAAATGTGCCATTGTGGGGGCGGAGCTTCCTCCTCAAGCAGCCAGCACACTGTTCAGCGCCATTTTCTCTCATTCACAGACTGCAGAGAAGAGGTTGGTCCTCCTCCACTTCTGAACAAGTAGGGTGAAAAAAGTGGGCTCCTGGGTGCGAATACATATTGTGCACAATAAAATAGCGCTTAAAGGTTTCTGTGTACAAAGTACGCGGCACAGGGATTTTTTCTTTGGCGCTGGGTTGTAAACTGGCTGCTCCTAAACTGTGTCCATCTGACAGATTTTACTGTGGGTCTGTCCCCTATAAGTCCCAGTGTCTGTGAGTGTGTGTTGTACACATGTGTAATGCATGTCTGAGGCAGGGAGTTCCTCCCTGGAGGAAGGCATTTTAGGGACACAGAGTTGTAATGTGGTGGCACTGCCGGCACACCAAGACCCTGCATGGGTGAAAGAGCTACGTGACAGTATGCATCTGATTAACCGTAGATTAGATAAGTCTGAATCTAAAGGGCCCTACGCACTTTAAGATTATCTGTCCAATCTGGCTGATTGGAAAGAAAATCTGGCAATGGCTGGGAGCAAATGACAATCAACAATTTGCTCCCAAAATCAAGAAAATGGACAAAAACAGTTCAGATAAATTGGTTTAATGAAACAAACTTAACCAATTTGTCTTAAAGTCCATTTTTGTCTGTTTTCCAATATTTGAGAGCAAATAGTCAATTGCCATTTGCTCCCAGACATTGCCAGATTTTCTTTCAAATCAACCAGATTGGACAGATAATCTTTTAGTGTGTAGGGCCCTTAAGGCTGCGTGTTGGAGAAAATCTGTGGAGGATGTGATTTTTTTAGGGCTCTGTTACATCCGCAGGCGACCCCTCTGGGTCACATAAGAGACCATTTGCGAATATTGTGAATACTGATACCGACACGGAGTCTTGTGTCGACGATAGTGACTCCAGAGAAATAGATCATAAATTGGCAAAAAATATACAATGTATGATTGTAGCCATAAGGGAAGTTCTGGAAGTCACGGAAGCCACTCCTGTACCTCAAGAGAGAGCTTATTTCTCTGACGTCCTAGTGGATGCTGGGACTCCGTAAGGACCATGGGGAATAGCGGCTCCGCAGGAGACTGGGCACAAAAGTAAAAGCTTTATGACTAGCTGGTGTGCACTGGCTCCTCCCCCTATGACCCTCCTCCAAGCCTCAGTTAGATTTTTGTGCCCGAACGAGAAGGGTGCATGCTAGGTGGCTCTCCTGAGCTGCTTAGAGTAAAAGTTTAAATAGGTTTTTTATTTTCAGTGAGTACTGCTGGCAACAGGCTCACTGCATCGTGGGACTAAGGGGAGAAGAAGCGAACTCACCTGCGTGCAGAGTGGATTGGGCTTCTTGGCTACTGGACATTAGCTCCAGAGGGACGATCACAGGTTCAGCCTGGATGGGTCCCGGAGCCGCGCCGCCGGCCCCCTTACAGAGCCAGAAGAGCGAAGAGGTCCGGAGAAATCGGCGGCAGAAGACGTTCCTGTCTTCAAATAAGGTAGCGCACAGCACTGCAGCTGTGCGCCATTGCTCTCAGCACACTTCACACTCCGGTCACTGAGGGTGCAGGGCGCTGGGGGGGAGCGCCCTGAGACGCAATAAAACACTGTTTAAACCTTATATGGCTAAATAAATGCATCACATATAGCTCCTGGGCTATATGGATGCATTTAACCCCTGCCAGTTTTCCTGAAAAAAGCTGGAGAAAAGGCCACCGAGAAGGGGGCGGAGCCTATCTCCTCAGCACACAAGCGCCATTTTCCCTCACAGCTCCGCTGGAAGGACGGCTCCCTGACTCTCCCCTGCAGTCCTGCACTACAGAAACAGGGTAAAACAAGAGAGGGGGGGGCACTATTTGGCAGCTAATATAAATACAGCAGCTATAAAAGGGAGAAACACTTATATAAGGTTATCCCTATACAGATATAGCGCTCTGGTGTGTGCTGGCAAACTCTCCCTCTGTCTCCCCAAAGGGCTCGTGGGGTCCTGTCCTCTATCAGAGCATTCCCTGTGTGTGTGCTGGGTGTCGGTACGATTGTGTCGACATGTATGAGGAGGAAAATGATGTGGAAGCGGAGCAATTGCCTGTTTTAGTGATGTCATCCCCTAGGGAGTCGACACCTGACTGGATGGTCGTATTTAAAGAATTATGTGACAATGTCAGCACTTTGCAAAAAACTGTTGACGACATGAGACAGCCGGCAAATCAATTAGTGCCTGTCCAGGCGTCTCAGACACCGTCAGGGGCGCTAAAACGCCCGTTACCTCAGATGGTCGACACAGACCCAGACACGGATACTGACTCCATTGTCGACGGTGAGGAGACAAACGTAATGTCCAGTAGGGCCACACGTTACATGATCACGGCAATGAAGGAGGCATTGAACATTTCTGACACTACAAGTACCACAAAAAAGGGTATTATGTGGGGTGTGAAAAAACTACCCGTAGTTTTTCCTGAATCAGATGAATTAAATGAGGTGTGTGATAAAGCGTGGGTTTCCCCCGATAAAAAACTGCTGATTTCTAATAAATTATTGCCACTATATCCTTTCCCGCCAGAGGTTAGGGCGCGTTGGGAAACACCCCCTAGGGTAGATAAGGCGCTCACACGCTTATCAAAACAAGTGGCGTTACCGTCTCCTGATACGGCCGCCCTCAAAGAACCAGCTGATAGAAGGCTGGAAAATATCCTAAAAGGTATATACACACATACTGGTGTTATACTGCGACCAGCAATCGCCTCAGCCTGGATGTGCAGCGCTGGAGTGGCTTGGTCGGATTCCCTGACTGAAAATATTGATACCCTGGATAGGGACAGTATATTATTAACTATAGAGCATTTAAAGGATGCATTACTATATATGCGAGATGCACAGAGGGATATTTGCACCCTGGCATCAAGAGTGAGTGCGATGTCCATTTCTGCCAGAAGAGCGTTATGGACGCGACAGTGGTCAGGTGATGCGGATTCCGAACGACATATGGAAGTATTGCCGTATAAAGGGGAGGAGTTATTTGGGGTCGGTCTATCGGACCTGGTGGCCACGGCAACGGCTGGAAAGTCCACCTTTTTACCCCAGGTCACCTCTCGGCAGAAAGACACCGTTTTTTCAAACTCAGTCCTTTCGTCCCCATAAGGGCAAGCGGGCAAAAGGCCACTCATTTCTGCCCCGGGGCAGAGGAAGAGGGAAAAGACTGCACCAGGCAGCCTCTTCCCAGGAGCAGAAGCCCTCCCCCGCTTCTGCCAAGTCTTCAGCATGACGCTGGGGCTTTACAAGCGGACTCAGGCACGGTGGGGGCCCGTCTCAAAAATTTCAACGCGCAGTGGGCTCACTCGCAAGTGGACCCCTGGATCCTGCAGGTAGTATCACATGGGTACAAATTGGAATTCGAGACGTCTCCCCCTCGCCGGTTCCTGAAGTCTGCTCTACCAACGTCTCCCTCCGACAGGGAGGCAGTATTGGAAGCTATTCACAAGCTGTATTCCCAGCAGATGATAATCAAGGTACCCCTCCTACAACAGGGAAAGGGGTATTATTCCACACTGTTTGTGGTACCGAAGCCGGACGGCTCGGTGAGACCAATTTTAAATCTAAAATCCTTGAACACTTACATAAAAAGGTTCAAATTCAAGATGGAGTCACTCAGAGCAGTGATAGCGAACCTGGAAGAAGGGGACTATATGGTATCTCTGGACATCAAAGATGCTTATCTCCATGTCCCAATCTACCCTTCTCACCAAGGGTACCTCAGGTTTGTGGTACAAAACTGTCATTATCAGTTTCAGACGCTGCCGTTTGGATTGTCCACGGCACCCCGGGTCTTTACCAAGGTAATGGCCGAAATGATGATTCTTCTTCGAAGAAAAGGCGTCTTAATTATCCCTTACTTGGACGATCTCCTGATAAGGGCAAGGTCCAGGGAACAATTAGAGGTCGGAGTAGCACTATCTCAGGTAGTGCTACGTCAGCACGGGTGGATTCTAAATATCCCAAAATCACAGCTGATTCCAACAACACGTCTACTGTTCCTAGGGATGATTCTGGACACAGCACAGAAAAAGGTGTTTCTCCCGGAGGAGAAGGCCAGGGAGTTATCCGAGCTAGTCAGGAACCTCCTAAAACCAGGCCAAGTGTTAGTGCATCAATGCACGAGAGTCCTGGGAAAAATGATGGCTTCTTTCGAAGCGATTCCATTCGGAAGATTCCATGCAAGAACTTTTAAGTGGGATCTGCTGGACAAATGGTCCGGATCGCATCTTCAGATGCATCAGCGGATAACCCTATCTCCAAGGACAAGGGTGTCTCTCCTGTGGTGGTTACAGAGTGCTCATCTTCTAGAGGGCCGCAGATTCGGCATTCAGGATTGGATGCTGGTGACCACGGATGCCAGCCTGAGAGGCTGGGGAGCAGTCACACAGGGAAGAAATTTCCAGGGCTTGTGGTCAAGCATGGAAACGTCTCTTCACATAAATATCCTGGAACTAAGGGCCATTTACAATGCCCTAAGTCAAGCAAGGCCTCTCCTTCAGGGTCAACCGGTATTGATCCTGTCGGACAACATCACGGCTGTCGCCCACGTAAACAGACAGGGTTGCACAAGAAGCAGGAGGGCAATGGCAGAAGCTGCAAGGATTCTCCGCTGGGCGGAAAATCATGTGATAGCACTGTCAGCAGTGTTCATTCCGGGAGTGGACAACTGGGAAGCAGACTTCCTCAGCAGACACGACCTCCACCCGGGGGAGTGGGGACTTCACCCAGAAGTCTTCCAAGTGATTGTAAACCGTTGGGAAAAACCAAAGGTGGACATGATGGCGTCCCGTCTCAACAAAAAACTGGACAGGTATTGCGCCAGGTCAAGGGACCCTCAGGCAATAGCGGTGGACGCTCTGGTAACACCGTGGGTGTACCAGTCGGTGTATGTGTTCCCTCCTCTGCCTCTCATACCCAAAGTACTGAGAATCATAAGAAGGAGAGGAGTAAGAACTATACTCGTGGCTCCGGATTGGCCAAGAAGAACTTGGTACCCGGAGCTGCAAGAGATGCTCACGGAGGACCCGTGGCCTCTACCTCTAAGAAAGGACCTGCTCCAGCAGGGACCTTGTCTGTTCCAAGACTTACCGCGGCTGCGTTTGACGGCATGGCGGTTGAACGCCGGATCCGGAAGGAAAAAGGCATTCCAGATGAAGTCATCCCTACCCTGATCAAAGCCAGGAAGGATGTAACCGCAAAACATTATCACCGCATTTGGCGAAAATATGTGGCGTGGTGTGAGGCCAAGAAGGCCCCTACAGAGGAATTTCAACTGGGTCTTTACCTACATTTCCTGCAAACAGGACTGTCTATGGGCCTAAAATTAGGATCCATTAAGGTTCAAATTTCGGCCCTGTCGATCTTCTTCCAGAAAGAACTGGCTTCAGTGCCTGAAGTTCAGACGTTTGTCAAGGGGGTACTGCATATACAGCCTCCTTTTGTGCCTCCAGTGGCACCTTGGGATCTCAATGTAGTTTTAGGGTTCCTAAAATCACATTGGTTTGAACCACTCACCACTGTGGAATTAAGATATCTCACATGGAAGGTGGTCATGCTGTTAGCCCTGGCGTCAGCCAGGCGTGTCTACAGAATTGGCGGCTTTATCATATAAAAGCCCTTACCTAATTTTTCATTCAGACAGGGCAGAATTGAGGACTCGTCCTCAATTTCTCCCTAAGGTGGTTTCAGCGTTTCACATGAACCAGCCTATTGTGGTACCTGCGGCTACTAGAGACTTGGAGGACTCCAAGTTGCTTGACGTAGTCAGGGCCCTGAAAGTATGTTTTCAGGACGGCTGGAGTCAGAAAATCTGACTCGCTATTTATCCTGTATGCACCCAACAAGCTGGGTGCTCCTGCTTCTAAGCAGACGATTGCTCGTTGGATTTGTAGTACAATTCAGCTTGCACATTCTGTGGCAGGCCTGCCACAGCCAAAATCTGTTAAAGCCCATTCCACAAGGAAAGTGGGCTCATCTTGGGCGGCTGCCCGAGGGGTCTCTGCTTTACAACTTTGCTGAGCAGCTACTTGGTCAGGGGCAAACACGTTTGCTAAATTTTACAAATTCGATACCCTGGCTGAGGAGGACCTGGAGTTCTCTCATTCGGTGCTGCAGAGTCATCCGCACTCTCCCGCCCGTTTGGGAGATTTGGTATAATCACCATGGTCCTTACGGAGTCCCAGCATCCACTAGGACGTCAGAGAAAATAAGAATTTACTTACCGATAATTCTATTTCTCGTAGTCCGTAGTGGATGCTGGGCGCCCATCCCAAGTGCGGATTGTCTGCAATACTTGTATATAGTTATTGTTACAAAAAAATCGGGTTGTTTATTGTTGTGAGCCATCTTTTCAGAGGCTCCTACGTTATCATACTGTTAACTGGGTTCAGATCACAAGTTGTACGGTGTGATTGGTGTGGCTGGTATGAGTCTTACCCGGGATTCAAAATCCTTCCTTATGTACGCTCGTCCGTGCACAGTATCCTAACTGAGGCTTGGAGGAGGGTCATAGGGGGAGGAGCCAGTGCACACCAGCTAGTCATAAAGCTTTTACTTTTGTGCCCAGTCTCCTGCGGAGCCGCTATTCCCCATGGTCCTTACGGAGTCCCAGCATCCACTACGGACTACGAGAAATAGAATTATCGGTAAGAAAATTCTTATTTTCTATAAAGAAAAGAAATCCAAGGTCACTTTGCCTCCTTCCCACGAGCTTTATACTCTGAAGGGATGTGGGTGAATCCCGAAAATAATTTTCGTATTCCCAAGAGAATTCAGATAGCTTATCCTTTCCCGGCGTAGGACAGGAGAAAATGGGAGTCATCCCCTGTGTTAGACAGTGCTCTGTTCAGGTTGATAAAGAAGGTAATTCTCCCTGTACCTGGCACGGCTTCACTAAAGGAGCCGGCAGACCGCAAAGTGGAGACTACATTAAAATCCATTTATGTTGCCAATGGTACGCTGCTCAGAGCCACTATTGCTTGCGCGTGGGAGAGTCGTGCTATTGAAAAAGGGTCAGAAAGCATGTCATCAGAAATTGATACGATTGATAAAGATGAGATACTCCTTAAGTTAAGGAATATCAAAAATGTCAATAACGCTACCGCATACATGCTAGAAGCGATGAAAGATATTGGACTCGAGTTCACAAGCCGCTACCATGGCAGTATCTGCTCGGCGGGCGTTGTGGATTCGCCAGTGGAACGTGGATGCAGATTCCAAAAGAAATATGGAGGCTCTCCCATATAAAGGTGAGGCCTAATTTGGCGATGGACTGGATGCGTTAGTCTCGGTGGCTACCGCAGGTAAGTCAACATTTTTGCCCTCTGCGCCTGGACGGCAAAAAAGACATATCACCCGCACATGCAGTCCTTTCGGCCCAATAACTACAAAAAAGCGTGAGGTTCCCCCTTCTTTGCAGGTAGGGGAAAGGGACAGAAGTCCACAGAGGCCCTAGGTTCCCAGGAGCAGAAGTCTACCCTTACTTCTGATAAATCTTCAGCATGACGCTGGGACTCCTTTGCGGGAGGCCGCTTGGGTGGGGGCACGTCTCAAACTGTTCAGCCAAGGTTGGATTCTGTCTGGCCTGGACACATGGCTTTTGCAGATAATATCCTAGGGTACATGCTGGAGTTTCAAGACGTCCCCCATGCCGATTTTTCAAATCGACCATGCCAGCTTCTCTTCCGGAAAGGGAGCAGTAACAGCGGCAATCCAAAAATTGTCAGGATCAGGTTATAGTCCTGGTACCTTTGTCACAACAAGTTCAGAAGCCGGACGGCTCGGTCAGACCGATCCTAAACCTAAAAAATCTGAATCTCCACTTGAAACGATTCAAGTTCAAAATGGAACCACTGAGGGCAGTGATTTCCAGTCTGGAGGAGGGGGACTGCATGGTGTCTGTAGACATAAAGGATGCTTACCTGCATGTTCCCATTTATCCTCCTCACCAGGCTTATCTGAGATTCGCGTTTCAGGATTGCCATTACCGATTCCAGACGTACCTTTTCGGTCTCTCCAAGGCGCTGAGGGTATTCACCAAGATGATAGCGGAGATTATGGTTCTCCTGAGTCAAAATAATTCCTTATCTAGATGATCTTCTGGTAAAGGCGAGATCCAGGGAGCAGTTGTTACAAAACATCACACTCTCCCTGTCAATACTCCATCAACACCAGTAGGACCTGTTGGACAAGTGGTCGGGATCCCACCTACACAGGAAGCCTGCCTTCACATAAACGTGCTGGAATTAAGAGCCATTTACAATGGCCTTCAACAAGCGGTACATCTTCAAGATCATGCCATGCAGCTCCAGCCGGACAATGTAACAGCAGTCGCGTACATAAACAGGCAGGGCGGAACGAAAAGCAGAGCGGCAATGGCAGAGGTGACGAAGTTCATTCTCTGGGCAGAAAGATGTGCAAGTGCTCTGTCGGCAATTTTCATTCCGGCAGTAGACAACTGGGAAGCAGACTTCCTCAGCAGACAAGATCTCCATCCAGGAGAGTGGGGCCTCCACCAAGAAGTCTTTGCAGTCAGTCTTAGGGGAGTTTCTCAAGTAGACATGATGGCATCTCTTCTCACCAAGAAGCTTCAGAAATATTGTTCCAGGTCTAGAGACCCTCAAGCAATAGCAGTGGATGCACTAGTGACCCAGTGGGTATTCCGGTCAGTGTATGTCTTCCCTCCACTTCCGCTGATGCCAAAAGTTCTCAGGATCATAAGAGCAAGGGTTCGAGCAATCTTCATTGCACCAGACTGGAAAAAGAGGGCTTGGTACCCAGATCTTCAGGAGTTGCTCATAAAGATCCTCTGCCTCTTCCTCTTTGCGAGAACCGTCTGCAGCAGGGGCCGTGCGTGTATCAATACTTACCGCGGCTACGTTTGACGGCATGGCTGTTGAGCGCCGGAATCTAGCCTGAAAGGGTATTCCCAAGGAAGTCATTCCCACACTTATTCAGGCCAGGAAAGGAGTAACGTCAAAACAGTTCCACCGTATTTGGAGAAAATATGTGTCTTGGTGTGACTCCAAGAAAGCTCCTATGGAGGAGTTTCAGTTGGGATGGTTTTCTCAATTTTCTGCAGGCTGTTGTGGGGGCGGGCCTCCGATTGGGGTCAATCGAGGTCCAGATTTCGGCCTTGTCACTGTTCTCCCCCCAAAAATTGGCCTCTCTTCCAGAGGTTTAGACCTTCGTGAAAAAAGGTTTTCTGCACATCCAGCCTCCATTTGTGCCTCCAGTGGCACCATGGGACTTTAACGTGAGTAGCAGTTCTTTCCATCGGATTGGTTTGAGCCTCTACAAGATATAGAGTTGAAGTTTCTCACTTGTGGTGATGCTTTTGGCATTGACATCCTCACGGCGGGTGTCTAATTTAAAGGCCTTGTTTCAGAAGAGCCCTTACCTGATCTTCCATGAAGATAGGGCAGAGTTGAGAACTCGTTAACCTTTTTTTCCAAAGGTTGTTTCATCTTTCCGCATAAACCAACCTGTTCTGGTGCCAGTACTTACTGACACGTTCACGGAGTCAAAGTCTCCAAATGTGGTTAGGGCTTTGAAGATTTATGTCGCTAGAACAGCTCGGATACGGAAAACAGAGGCTCTGTTTGTCCTGTATGCTCCCAACAAGATTGGGTGTCCTGCTTCCAAGTAGACCATTGCGCGTTGGATCAGAGGTACAATTCAGCGCGCTCATACTACGGCTGGATTGCCGTTACCGACGTCGGTGAAGGCCCATTCCACTAGGAAGGTGGGCTCATCCTGGGCGGCTGCCCGGGGGGTCTCGGCATTGCAACTTTGCCAAGCAGCTACTTGATCGGTGTCAAACACATTTGCTAAATTCTACAAGTTTGTCACCTTGGCCGATGAAGACCTCAAGTTCGGTCAATCGGTGCTGCAGGGTCATCCGCACTCTCCCGCCTGTACTGGAGCTTTGGTATAAACCCCATGGTCATGAAGTGGACCCCAGCATTCTCTAGGATGTATGAGAAAACAGGATTTTGATACCTACCGGTAAATCCTTTTCTCCTAGTCAGTAGAGGATGCTGGGCGCCCGTCCCAGTGCGTACTTTACCTGCAGTTTTAGTTATTAGTTACACAAGTTTTGTTGTATTGGTTTCAGCTTGTTGCTGTCATTGATTCATGCCTGTTGGCGTGTGTACTGTTGAATGCCATGTTGTGCGGCATGGTTGAGGTGTGAGCTGGCATGTATCTCACCACTAGTATTAAAGTAAATCCTTTCCTCGAAATGTCCGTCTCCCTGGGCACAGTTCCTATAACTGAGGTCTGGAGGAGGGGCATAGAGGGAGGAGCCAGTTCACACCCATTGAGAAGTCATAAGAGTGCCCATGGCTCCTGCAGAACCGTCTATACCCCATGGTCATTAAGTAGACCCCAGCATCCTCTACGGACTAGGAGAAAAGGATTTACCGGTAGGTATCAAAATCCTGTTATTAGAGTGTGCCAAACAGTGCTGCAAGTAGAAGAATGGTCTAGGTGGTACTCGCGCGCCCGTCCGAAAAAAATGTGTGGCCAATGACAATGGATGCGTGATACACATATGTGGGGGTGGCAGATACACATGCCACCACCGTGCCAGATATGCCACTAAAGTGCCTGATAAACAAATGCCCCACAGTGTCAGATACACAAATTCAACCAGCAGTGCCACATATGCCCCCACAGTGCCAGATATGCATTGCCCCAGAGTGCCGCTGCTCACAGCTTCCTCTATTGTTTCTGCTGTGTGAGGGTAGGAGAGCGCAGCGCCGCTCCTGCCCCTCAATGCTTGTGAAGTCCAGTCTCCGGCGGTGGGTATCTCAAATGAGGCGCAGGTTCATTAGCCAATCAGGAACCGCGGCTATGTCTAAAATGTTTAGGGGGTGTTACGTGACCCTTCCGTCACACGGTTCGGGGGTGTTACGTGACCCTTCCGTCACACGGTTCGGGGTGTCGTGGACCACCCAAGAGGGAGAATAGTTGTCGGTATGCCGGCTGTCCGGGATTCTGGCTCCGGTCTATTGAGCGCTGGGATCCCAACAGCCGGCATATTAAATCCCACCCCCTTATTGTAATGACATACTGTACTGTATGGTCTCTGTAAATGGAGGCGGAAATATAACCAGATTCTCATTCCCCTCAGGGTTTTGCCGAGAGCTGCGATCTGTGAGAGACTTGAGAAGATCAGGTAAATATAACATAATCTTTTTTTATACTGTGATCTGATCAATACCGCAGTAATGACAATATTATGTATAATTTCATGTCTGATATTACAGCTGTGATATACAAAGGATAATCAGCATATGTATTCAGTGTTATAACAATTGTAGTAAAGTTGCAACAAGTTTCTGTAACCGATGGTCCCATATATCGCTCTCTTTTATTACTCATACACATAGCAACCATCAGTGCTGCGTTAAGGTTGCAGGGGGTCCGCATATATAGCAAATGTTGTTACAAATTAGTCTCTATCTTTATGCAGCAGGGTACGCTGTGTTCCACAGGAAAACATCGGGGTGTAGAGTGGATCTTGCTCCAGAGGCACCAACAGGCTAAAACTTTAGGCTGTCCCAGGATGCATTGGGGCCTCCTCTGTAACCCTGCCTCCAGGCACTGTGAGCTCAGTTTTGAGTTGGTGCCTGTAGCAGCAGCTCACCTAAGAGCGCAGCCCCGAAAAAGCTTTGTGAGAAGACTTCAAGGGCTGCAGCGCTGTTACATGTCGGGGTGTCATTCAGCGCGGCGTCGCATACTCCTGTGGCCTGTTCCCGGGTACTTGTGGAGACGCTACAGCTTTAGGCACACGGTCGCAGACTCTCTCCTGGCTCGTATGGCTGCTACGGGGAGGAGGTAAGAGGGTCTCCCAGGTGGGACCCGCCATTAAATCTCATTCCTGCCGTGGTCTAGGGAGACGGACCGCAACGCTGGTGTGGACACTGTCACAGAGCAGGGACCCCACTAGACCACCAGGGCAATAGAGTACAGGTCTGGTGTACTAATGCCCCATTATATAAGGCTCACTATTACCTGAGGTGGAAGACCAGCATAGTGTAGTCGGCGCTTAACTTGTAGCCATATATAATATACACAAATAAATTTCTCTAACGTCCTAAGTGGATGCTGGGGACTCCGTAAGGACCATAGGGAATAGCGGCTCCGCAGGAGACTGGGCACAACTAAAGAAAGCTTTAGGACTACCTGGTGTGCACTGGCTCCTCCCTCTATGACCCTCCTCCAGACCTCAGTTAGAATTTTGTGCCCGGCCGAGCTGGATGCACACTAGAGGCTCTCCTGAGCTCTTAGAAAAGAAAGTTATATTTAGGTTTTTTATTTTCAGTGAGATCTGCTGGCAACAGACTCACTGCTACGAGGGACTTAGGGGAGCGAAGCGGACCTACCTGCTTGCCGCTAGCTTGGGCTTCTTAGGCTACTGGACACCATTAGCTCCAGAGTGATCGAACACAGGCCCAGCCTTGGTCGTCCGGTCCCGGAGCCGCGCCGCCGTCCACCTTGCAGAGCCAGAAGCAAGAAGATGTTCCTGAAAATTGGCGGCAGAAGACTTCGGTCTTCACTAAGGTAGCGCACAGCACTGCAGCTGTGCGCCATTGCTCCCCATGCACACCACACTCTCCGGTCACTGATGGGTGCAGGGCGCTGGGGGGGGGGGGGGGCGCCCTGGGGCTGCAATAAGAGTACCTTACTGGCAAATTAACACATAATATAGTCATTAAGACTATATATGTGTAAAATCTCCTGCCATATATTCCATAAAAAAGCGGGAGAAGCCCGCCGAGAAAGGGGCGGGGCCATCTCCCTCAGCACACTGGCGCCATTTCCTCTCACAGCTCCGCTGGAAGGACGCTCCCAAGGCTCTCACCTGCAGTTTCCAGACTTCTTAGGGTAAAAAAGAGAGGGGGGGCACTACATTTAGGCGCAGTATCTGTATATTAATAGCAGCTATAAGGGAATAATCACTGTATGTATAGTGTGAATCCCTACATTATATAGCGCTCTGGTGTGTGCTGGCATACTCTCTCTCTCTGTCTCCCCAAAGGACTTTGTGGGGTCCTGTCCTCGGTCAGAGCATTCCCTGTGTGTGTGCGGTGTGTCGGTACGGCTGTGTCGACATGTTTGATGAGGCTTATGTGGAGGCGGAGCAGGTGCCGATAAATGTGATATCACCCCCTGCGGGGCCGACACCTGAATGGATGGACTTGTGGAAGGAATTACGTGAAAGTGTCAACTCCTTACATAAAAGGTTTGACGACATAGCAGATGTGGGACAGCCGGCTTCTCAGCACGTGCCTGCCCAGCTGTCTCAAAAGCCATCAGGGGCTCTAAAACGCCCGCTACCTCAGATGGCAGACACAGATGTCGACATGGATACTGAATCCAGTGTCGACGACGATGAGACTAATGTACTTTCCAATAGGGCCACACGTTACAGGATTACGGCAATGAAAAATGTGTTGCACATTTCTGATATTACCCCAGGAACCACAAAAAAGGGTATTATGTTTGGGGAGAAAAAATTACCAGTGGTTTTTTCCCCCATCTGAGGAATTGATTGAAGTGTGTGAAGAAGCGTGGTCTTCCCCCGATAAGAAACTGGTAATCTCTAAAAGGTTACTAATGGCGTACCCTTTCCCGCCAGAGGATCGGTCATGTTGGGAAACGTCCCCTAGGGTGGATAAAGCGCTCACACGTCTGTCAAAGAAGGTGGCACTTCCATCTCCGGACACGTCCGCCCTAAAGGAACCTGCTGATAGGAAGCAGGAGGCTATCCTGAAGTCTGTATATACACACTCAGGTATTATACTGAGACCAGCTATTGCTTCAGCATGGATGTGTAGTGCTGCAGCTGCGTGGTCAGATTCCCTGTCGGAAAAGATTGATACCCTAGACAGGGACACTATATTGCTAACCATAGAGCATATTAAAGACGCAGTCTTATACATGAGAGATGCACAGAGGGATATTTGCCGGCTGGCATCTAAAATAAGTGCAATGTCCATTTCTGCCAGGAGAGGATTATGGACTCGGCAGGGGATGCAGATTCTAAAAGGCACATGGAAGTTTTGCCTTACAAAGGTGAGGAGTTGTTTGGGGGTGGTCTCTCTGACCTAGTTTCCACAGCAACAGCTGGGAAATCAACATTTTTACCCCATGTTCCATCACAGCCAAAGAAAGCACCGTATTATCAGGTACAGTCCTTTCGGCCTCAAAAAGGAAAGCGGGTTAGAGGCGCGTCCTTTCTGCCCAGAGGCAGAGGTAGAGGGAAAAATCTGCAACATACAGCCAGTTCCCAGGAACAAAAGTCCTCCCCCGCTTCCTCTAAGTCCACCGCATGACGCTGGGGCTCCATAGGGTGGGCTCGCTCACAGGTGGATCCCTGGATTCTTCAAGTGGTATCTCAGGGATACAAGCTGGAATTCGAGACGTCTCCCCCTCGCCGTTTCCTCAAATCTGCCTTGCCAACAACTCCCTCAGACAGGGAGGCAGTGCTAGAGGCAATTCACAAGCTTCTCGGCAAGTGATAGTCAAGGTACTCCTCCTTCAACAAGGACGGGGTTACTATTCCACAATGTTTGTGGTACCGAAACCGGACGGTTCGGTGAGACCCATTTGAAATTTGAAATCCTTGAACACTTATATAAAAAGGTTCAAGTTCAAGATGGAATAGCTCAGGGCGGTTATTTCAAGCCTGGACGAGGGGGATTACATGGTATCACTGGACATCAAGGATGCTTACCTGCATGTCCCGATTTACCCTCCTCACCAGGAGTACCTCAGATTTGTGGTACAGGATTGTCATTACCAATTCCAGACGTTGCCGTTTGGTCTGTCCACGGCACTGAGGGTATTCACCAAGGTAATGGCCGAAATGATGATACTCCTTCGAAGAAAGGGAGTTTTAATTATCCCGTACTTGGACGATCTGCTGATAAAGGCGAGGACCAGGGAGCAGTTGTTGGTCGGGGTAGCACTATCTAGGGAGGTGCTACAACAGCACGGTTGGATTCTGAATATTCCAAAGTCACAGCTGGTTCCTACGACACGTCTGCTGTTCCTGGGGATGGTTCTGGACACAGAACAGAAAGAAGTGTTTCTCCCGAAGGAGAAAGCCACGGAGCGGTCGTCTCTAGTCAGAGGCCTCCTGAAACCAAAACAGGTGTCGGTGCATCACTGCACGCGAGTCCTGGGAAAGATGGTAGCTTCCTACGAAGCAATTCCATTCGGCAGGTTCCAGGCAAGGACTTTTCAGTGGGATCTGTTGGACAAGTGGTCCGGATCGCATCTTCAGATGCACCGGCTGATAACCCTGTCTCCAAGGACCAGGGGGTGTCTGCTGTGGTGGCTGCAGAGTGCTCATCTTCAAGAGGGCCGCAGATTCGGCATACAGGACTGGGTCCTGGTGACCACGGATGCCAGCCTTCGAGGCTGGTGGGCAGTCACACAGGGAAGAAACTTCCAAGGGCTATGGTCAAGCCAGGAGACTTCCTTACACATAAATATTCTGGAATTGAGGGCCATTTACAATGCCCTAAGTCAAGCAAGACCCCTGCTTCAAAACCAGCCGGTACTGATACAGTCAGACAACATCACGGCAGTCGCCCATGTAAACCGACAGGGCGGCACAAGAAGCAGGATGGCGATGGCAGAAGCCACAAGGATTCTCCGATGGGCGGAAAATCACGTGTTAGCACTGTCAGCAGTGTTCATTCCGGGAGTGGACAACTGGGAAGCAGACTTCCTCGGCAGGCACGACCTCCACCCGGGAGAGGGGGGACTTCATCCGGAAGTTTTCCAGCTGATTGTAAACCGTTGGGAACGGCCACATGTGGACATGATGGCGTCCCACCTCAACAAAAAGCTAGAAAGATATTGCACCAGGTCGAGAGACCCTTAGGCAATAGCTGTGGACGCTCTAGTGACACCGTGGGTGTACCAGTCGGTTTATGTGTTCCCTCCTCTTCCTCTCATACCCAAGGTACTGAGGATAAGAAGAAGAGGAGTAATAACTATACTCATTGTTCCGGATTGGCCAAGAAGAGCTTGGTACCCAGAACTTCAAGAAATGATCTCAGAGGACCCATGGCCTCTGCCGCTCAGACAGGACCTGCTGCAGCAGGGGCCCCGTCTGTTCCAAGACTTACCGCGGCTGCGTTTGACGGCGGTTGAACACCGGATCCTGAAGGAAAAAGGCATTCCGGAGGAAGTCATCCCTACGCTGATTAAAGCTAGGAATGAAGTGACCGCAAACCATTATCACCGCATATGGCGAAAATATGTTGCGTGATGTGAGGCCAGGAAGGCCCCAACGGAGGAATTTCAGCTGGGCCGTTTTCTGCACTTCCTACAGTCAGGGGTGACTATGGGCCTAAAATTGGGTTCCAATAAGGTCCAGATTTCGGCTCTATCGATTTTCTTCCAGTAAGAACTGGCTTCACTTCCTGAAGTTCAGACATTTGTTAAGGGAGTGCTGCATATTCAGCCCCCTTTTGTGCCTCCAGTGGCATATGGATAGGGCAAAATTGAGGACTCGTCCCCAGTTTCTTCCTAAGGTGGTCTCCGCTTTTAATTTGAACCAACCTATTGTGGTGCCTGCGGCTACTAAAGACTTGGAGGATTCCAAGTTGCTGGATGTAGTCAGGGCCCTGAAAATGCATGTTTCCAGGACAGCTAGTGTCAGGAAAACTGACTCTCTATTTATCCTATATGCACCCAACAAGCTGGGTGCTCCTGCTTCAAAGCAGACTATTGCTCGCTGGATCTGTAGTACGATTCAGCTTGCACATTCTGCGGCTGGACTGACGCATCCTAGATCAGTGAAAGCCCATTCCACGAGGAAGGTGGGCTCTTCTTGGGCGGCTGCCCGAGGGGTCTCGGCTTTACAACTTTGCCGAGCAGCTACTTGGTCGGGGTCAAACACATTTGCTAAATTCTACAAGTTTGATACCCTGGCTGAGGAGGACCTAGAATTTGCTCATTCGGTGCTGCAGAGTCATCCGTACTCTCCCGCCCGTTTGGGAGCTTTGGTATAATAATCCCCATGGTTCTTACGGAGTCCCCAGCATCCACTTAGCACGTTAGAGAAAATAAGATTTTACTCACCGGTAAATCTATTTCTCGTAGTCCGTAGTGGATGCTGGGCGCCCATCCCAAGTGCGGATTGTCTGCAATAGTTGTATATAGTTACTGTTTAACTAAAGGGTTATTGTTGAGCCATCTCTAGAGAGGCTCAGTTGTTTTTTCATACTGTTAACTGGGTATAGTATCACGAGTTATACGGTGTGATTGGTGTGGCTGGTATGAGTCTTACCCGGGATTCCAAATCCTTTTCTTTATTGTGTCAGCTCTTCCGGGCACAGTATCCTAACTGAGGTCTGGAGGAGGGTCATAGAGGGAGGAGCCAGTGCACACCAGGTAGTCCTAAAGCTTTCTTTAGTTGTGCCCAGTCTCCTGCGGAGCCGCTATTCCCCATGGTCCTTACGGAGTCCCCAGCATCCACTACGGACTACGAGAAATAGATTTACCGGTGAGTAAAATCATATATATATATAGATAGAGAGAGAGAGAGATATATATATAGATATAGATATATAGATATAGATAGATATATATAGATGTATGAATATCTTGAAGATTGAAATAGATAGTAATATCATGTGTGGGATCATATTGTTCAGTCACGTGAACATTAATCTGGTGGGAATAAGAACATTGTTAAAATTTACCTCATTAAGATATTAATAATACCAGATTTATGTTTAATGTGATGGGTTTAACTGTTCATGGGGCGGGAACTCGGATGTAAACAACATAAACCACATCCCAAGTCCTAGCCATCGCCCACTTGAACTTACCAATGGTCCCCGGTGCAGGACATGTCCCACCCCCTAACCCAGGCATTCCCAACCACGGTCCTCAAGGCACACCAACAGTGCAGGTTTTAGTGATATCCAGGCTGCAGCACAGATGGTTGAATCAAAATAACTGAGCTACTAATGAAGTCACCTGTGCTGAAGCCTGGATATCACTAAAACCTGCACTGTTAGTGTGCCTTGAGGACTGTGGTTGAGAATGCCTGCCCTAACCAATGGAAGAAGAGCACAGTGTCTATTGTATTATGTCTTGAGCTACTGAATAAAGAGCGAGCAGCAGGCCAGGTCACTATCAAAGACTCTGATTGCTATCTATATCTATCTGATAAGCGGAGGACCGGATTCGGGTTGAGCTTGCTAATAGTCTCCCGTACGTACATTCTCTGTAGCCATTATTCTGTTTAGATTTACTTGTTAGTCTGTAGTGTATAAATTGTATTGTTTTTACCTTTTTGGAATTAATCCACAGAGGCCTTAGAACCCTGTGGTTTCAACTACAAACTGTGTTGTGTTTTCACTTTCCTGCCTGGGCTTTAAAGTAGATTAACCTGTTTAAGGTGTATAAGCATTGTTAAGGTGTACGCACTGCGGGTACTTTATACCGCCAGCGCTACTTAAGGTTTAAAGGTTATCAATTGTGTGTGCGCTCGCTGTGTGTTCTCTGTACACTCAGCGCGGTCCGTGTACGTCAAGTACGTACCACGTGCGGGGCTCTGTACGCAAATAGCGTATAAAGTGCGTAGCATGTGCCCGTAGTCTAGCGGCTCAATTGTAAAAGTGTATTTAGAGGTGTAGCTTTGCGGTCTAAGATAATATCAGCATTATCAACAGGAACCAGCACAATGGAAAATATCTATGCATTCCTGTGACTGCATGCCGCTTTTACCCCACTAACCACCAAATGCATGTACTTTTGAGAGCTTAACAGATAGCGGAGTTCATTGTACTAACTGACAGAGTAATCGATTATCTTGGGACAGACTGTTATTTTAATGTATATTTATACTAATAAGCACTGGATAATGTGCTGCAGCACTATACCCAATAGCAGTTGCTTATATGAGATACTTAAAGTTTGCAAAATATGGGGTGTATTATTAATAATAATATTATTATCCTTTATATGGCGCCACAAGGGTTACGCAGCGCCCAATTACAGAGTACATATTCACATAATCAAAACAAAAAAACAGTGACTAACAGTTGAAGACAATATAGGACAAGTACAGGGTAACTAAGCATAACTACACCAGTGAATGACAGAAGTTCCAGGTGGACAAAAACTGCGAGATTTGGGCAGTTGAGGATTATTAAAGTAAGAAAAGGATAAGCACATGAGGGAAGAGGGCCCTACTCGTGAGAGCTTACATTCTAAGGGGAGGGATAGACAGACGGGTGACACAGATGGGGTATATAGAGAGCGTGGAATAGAGGGTTAGGATGAGATTTGGCTGGGTTTGGTAAAGAAATGGGTCTTAAGAGCCCGTTTGAAGTTTTGTAGAGAGGTGGAGAGTCTGAGGTGGAGAGGTAAAGCATTCCAGAGGAAGGGAGCAGCACGTGAAATATCTTGGAGATACGAGTGGGAGGAAGTAATCCGAAGACAGAGTCGGCGTGCATTAGCAGAGCAAAGAGGACGGGAGGGAGAGTAAAGGGAGATAAGGTCAGAGATGTAACTGGGAGAGGAGTGTAAGTGAGCGTGAGAAGTTTTAATTGGATTATGAAAGGGAAGGGAAGCCAGTGAAGGGCTTGTATGAGAGGGGAGGTGGACGTAGTGTCTTTAGTGAGGAAGATAAGCCGGGCAGCGGCATTGAGGATAGATTGGAGTGTAGAGGGGTAATTGTCAGGGAGGCCAGTTAGGAGGAGATTACAGTAGTCCAGTCTGGAAATAATCAGTGAGTGAATAATGATATTCGTGGCATCCTGGGTGACAAAAGGTCTAATCCTGGAAATGTTTTTGAGATGAAAATGACAGGTTTGTGAGAGGTGCTGAATGTGTGGTTTGAAGGAGAGGGAGGAGTCCAGGATTACATCAAGACAGCGTACTTGGGGGCTAGAGGAGATAGCCGTGTCATCAATGGATAGTGAGATTGTGGGAGGTGAGGTTGTGCGAGAGGCTGTCAAGATGATCAGCTCAGTCTTAGACATGTTGAGTTTAAGAAAGCGCTGGGACATTCTGGAAGAGATAGCAGAAAGACAGTTAGAGGTACGAGTGAGGAGAGCTGTGGAGAGATCAGGGGAGCAGAGGTAGATTTGAGTGTCATCAGCATAGAGGTGATACTAGAAGTTAAAAGAACGGAGTTCACCTAAAGAGGACGTATAGAGAGCGAAAAGGAGAGGACCAAGAACAGAACCTTGGGGGACACCAACAGTTAGTGGAAGTGGGGGCGAGGTAGCATCATGAGAGGAGACAGAGAAGGAACGATCAGAGAGGTAGGAGGACAGCCAGGAGAGGGCAGTATCACGTAGACAAAGAGTGAAGAATTTGCAGAAGGAGAGGGTGGTCCACAGTGTCAAAAGCAGCAGAGAGGTCAAGAAGAATAAGCAGAGAGTAGTGGCTGCATGGGGGTCATTGCAGACTTTTGTGAGGGCAGTTTCAGTTGAGTGGTGAGAGCGGAAACCAGACTGGAAGGGGTCAAGCATTGAGTGAGAGGAAAGAAAGGCAGTGAGGTGATTATAGACAATACGCTCAAGAAGTTTGGAGGCAAAGGGGAGGAGAGAGATGGGTCGATAGTTGTATTCAATAAGAGTCGGAAGCTGCCGTCTTGTCGTAAAGACTGCAGCTTCTGACTGATTTAGGTCGGAAGGGGTTCCAACCTATTAAATAGGGGCTGATTTTTTCCAACAAGTAAGTAATTCCCGTCTTGTCGGAAAACACGTGGATTGGCGGAATAGCCGCTGATCCGTGTGCTTCTGTTGGAAACTGATTTAGCCCCATTTCCGACAACCTCAATCCGATTTTTAAGTGAGACGGGGGAGCGAGGCAGGGAGAGAGCGCTTATGGCGGGCACGGTTCCCTCCAGCGTCTCCCTGTGAAATCACACCCTGGGAGCTGCTAACAGCAGCAGCAGGGACAGGGCACGGAGTGGCCAAATCAGACAGTATAATAGCAGTTAATTAGGACAGCAGCACCTGACAAGATACTGAAAGACCAGCCATAAAACTTGCACAAAATGTATTTATATTCTCTGTAAGGCATATTGGTCCTGATTCTGGTTTGGTGGTTGTTGCTAGTTTCACATGGCCTTCCGATTTTATCAGAAAACTGCGTAAGCCGGACCCATACTGTGCATGTACAGAATGGGTCTTGCATCCTCACATGCAATGAGGCTACAGACGTTATGTGACCGAGTCTGCAGCCGTTTGGTAGCGGGAAAGGGGCAGCGATGGGCAGGTTGTCTCCATTTTGTGGGAGTGACAAGGCCACGGTATTTCCTGGCCTCAGCGGTGGAGCTGTGGCTGTCAGTCTGTGTAATCTGAGGGTTACTCAACTGGCCAATGATGTTGCAGGTGAGCCGATGCTGCATCCAGAGAAAGGCTAGAAGAAGGAAAGGGGCAGAGACTTTCGGAGAAAAAGGGGCAGATTAAAAATAGAAGAGGAAACAGATGTCAGTAGTGGCCAGCTCCGATCAAGACAGCAGTCATGTGACCTGTTGGGTGACCTGGGCGGAGATGTTAATTCAGCACCTATATGATCGTGGTTGCAGCCTTCATCCTTCCGATCGTAGCCTGCCAAGACCTACCCCTCATATAATGGGGCAGAGTCATGAAGTGGGGGGTATCGGGGAATTACCAAGATCCCCTACCCCCAGTACGAACGTGCCCACGCCCTCCTCGCTGTTGCACATTACCCAGCTCTGTACTCGCTGTAATGGTTGGGCCAGTCCTGCGCATACATCAAGTTGCATGCATTTTAGCAATTATGTTCCTTAGACAATATAATATTTCTGCCATATAAATATATCTACCCTGGTAACCTTTACTCTTTTTTATATATAACTTTCTTACAGGACAATTGAGCAAGATACCCACTAAGAATATTAGAAGACGTTACAGAAAGGGATATTGTTCTCTGATCAAGCCAACTAAAGACGTCATTTCTTCCTTTGGATGCTTTTGAAAGCTGGCGGTGTTTTCACTCTAGTGGTAGCATGAGACTGAGTCTACAACCCACACAAGTGGCTCAGGTAGTGCAGCTCATCCAGGATGGCACATCAATGCGAGCTGTGGCAAGAAGGTTTGCTGTGTCTGTCAGCGTAGTGTCCAGAGCATGGAGGCGCTACCAGGAGACAGGCCAGTGCATCAGGAGACGTGGAGGAGGCCGTAGGAGGGCAACAACCCAGCAGCAAGACCGCTACCTCCGCCAATGTGCAAGGAGGAACAGGAGCAGCACTGCCAGAGCCCTGCAAAATGACCTCCAGCAAGCCAGAAATGTGCATGTGTCTACTCAAACGATCAGAAACAGACTCCATGAGGGTGGTAAGAGGGCCCGACGTCCACAGGTAGGGGTTGTGCTTACAGCCCAACACCGTGCAGGACGTTTGGCATTTGCCAGAAAACACGAAGATTGGCAAATTCGCCACTGGCGCCCTGTGCTCTTCACAGATGTAAGCAGGTTCTCACTGAGCACATGTGACAGCGTCTGGAGACGCCAAGGACAACGTTCTGCCTGCAACATCCTCCAGCATGACTGGTTTGGCAGTGGGTCAGTAATGGTGTGGGGTGGCATTTCTTTGGAGGGCCGCACAGCCCTTCATGTGTTCGCCAGAGGTAGCCTGACTGCCATTAGGTACCGAGATGAGATCCTCAGACCCCTTGTGAGACCATATGCTGGTGCGGTTGGCCCTGGGTTCCTCCTAATGCAAGACAGTGCTAGACCTCATGTGGCTGGAGTGTGTCAGCAGTTCCTGCAAGATGAAGGCATTGATGCTATGGACTGTCCCGCCCGTTCCCCGGACCTGAATCCAATTGAGCACATCTGGGACATCATGTCTCGCTCCATCCACCAACGCCACGTTGCACCACAGACTGTCCAGGAGTTGGCGGATGCTTTAGTCCAGGTCTGGGAGGAGATCCCTCAGGAGACCATCCGCCACCTCATCAGGAGCATGCCCCGGCATTGTAGGGAGGTCATACAGGCACGTGGAGGCCACACGCACACTACTGAGCCTCATTTTGACTTGTTTTAAGGTCATTACATCAAAGTTGGATCAGCCTGTAGTGTGTTTTTCTCTAACGTCCTAAGCGGATGCTGGGGACTCCGTAAGGACCATGGGGAATAGCGTCTCCGCAGGAGACTGGGCACATCTAAGAAAGATTTAGGACTACCTGGTGTGCACTGGCTCCTCCCTCTATGCCCCTCCTCCAGACCCCAGTTAGAATTATATGCCCGGCTGGATGCACACTAGGGGCTCTCCTGAGCTCCTAGAAAAGAAAGTATAATTTAGGTTTTTTATTTTCAGTGAGATCTGCTGGCAACAGACTCACTGCTACGAGGGACTGAGGGGAGAGAAGCGAACCTACCTGCTTGCAGCTAACTTGGGCTTCTAGGCTACTGGACACCATTAGCTCCAGAGGGATCGAACACAGGCCCAGCCTCGGTCGTCCGGAGCCGCGCCGCCGTCCCCCTTGCAGAGCCAGAAGCAAGAAGACGTTCCTGGAAATCGACGGCAGAAGACTTCGGTCTTCATTAAGGTAGCGCACAGCACTGCAACTGTGCGCCATTGCTCCCCATGCACACCACACACTCCTGTCACTGATGGGTGCAGGACGCTGGGGGGAGGCGCCCTGGGCTGCAAGAAGAGTACCTTACTTGGCAAATTACCACATAATATAGTCATTAAGACTATATATGTGTAAAATCCCCTGCCATAACTATCCATAAAAAAGCGGGAGAAGTCAGCCGATAAAGGGGTGGAGCTATCTCCCTCAGCACACTGGCGCCATTTTCCCTCACATCTCCGCTGGAAGGACGCTCCCAAGGCTCTCCCCTGCAGTTTCCAGACTCCATAGGGTAAAAAAGAGAGGAGGGGGCACTAAATTTAGGTGCAATCTGTATAATATTAGCAGCTATAGGGGAAAAATCACTGTGTGTAGTGTGAATCCCTACATTCTATAGCGCTCTGGTGTGTGCTGGTATACTCTCTCTCTGTCTCCCCAAAGGACTTTGTGGGGTCCTGTCCTCAGTCAGAGCATTCCCTGTGTGTGTGCGGTGTGTCGGTACGGCTGTGTCGACATGTTTGAGGAGGCTTATGTGTAGGCGGGGCCGACACCTGAATGGATGGACGTGTGGAAGGAATTACGTGACAGTGTCAATTCCTTACATAAAAGGTTTGACGACATAGCAGATGTGGGACAGCCGGCTTCTCAGCTCGTGCCTGCCCAGGCGTCTCAAAAGCCATCATGGGCTCTAAAACGCCTGCTACCTCAGATGGCAGACACAGATGTCGACACGGATACTGACTCCAGTGTCGACGACGATGAGACTAGTGTACATTCCAATAGAGCCACCCGTTACATGATTACGGCAATGAAAAATGTGTTGCACATTTCTGATATTACCCCAGGTAATATCAGAAAAGGGTATTATGTTATTAAGGGTATTATGTTTGGGGGGAGAAAACTACCAGTGGTTTTTCCCCCTTCTGATGAATTAAAGGAAGTGTGTGAAGAAGCGTGGGCTTCCCCCGATAAGAAACTGGTCATCTCTAAAAAGTTACTAATGGCGTACCCTTTCCCGCCAGAGGATAGGTCACGTTGGGAGACATCCCCTAGGGTGGATAAAGCGCTCACACGCCTGTCAAAGAAGGTGGCACTACCGTCTCCGGACACGGCCGCCCTAAAGGAACCTGCTGATAGGAAGCAGGAGGCTGTCCTGAAGTCTGTTTATACACACTCGGGTATTATACTGAGACCAGCTATTGCTTCAGCATGGATGTGCAGTGCTGCAGCTGCGTGGTCAGATTCCCTGTCAGAAAATATTGATACCTTAGACAGGGACACTATATTGCTAACCATAGAGCATATTAAAGACGCAGTCTTATACATGAGAGATGCACAGAGGGATATTTGCCGGCTGGCATCTAAAATAAGGGCAATGTCCATTTCTGCCAGGAGGGGTTTATGGACTCGGCAGTGGACAGGGGATGCAGATTCTAAAAGGCACAGGGAAGTTTTGCCTTACAAGGGTGAGGAGTTGTTTGGGGATGGTCTCTCTGACCTAGTTTCCACAGCAACAGCTGGGAAGTCAACATTTTTACCCCATGTTCCCTCACAGCCAAAGAAAGCACCGTATTATCAGGTACAGTCCTTTCGGCCCCAGAAAGGCAAGCAGGTTAGAGGCGCGTCCTTTCTACCCAGAGGCAGAGGTAGAGGGAAAAAGCTGCAAAATACAGTCAGTTCCCAGGAACAAAAGTCCTCCCCCGCTTCCTCTAAGTCCACCGCATGACGCTTGGGCTCCACAGGCGGAGCCAGGTGCGGTGGGGGCCCGTCTTAAGAACTTAAGCGATCAGTGGGCTGGCTCATGGGTGGATCCCTGGATTCTACAAGTGGTATCTCAGGGGTACAAGCTGGAATTCGAGACGTCTCCCCCCTCGCCGTTTCCTCAAATCTGCCTTGCCAACAACTCCCTCAGACAGGGAGGCAGTGCTAGAGGCAATTCACAAGCTGTATTCTCAGCAGGTGATAGTCAAGGTACCCCTCCTTCAACAAGGAAGGGGTTACTATTCCACAATGTTTGTGGTACCGAAACCGGACGGTTTGGTGAGACCCATTTTAAATGTGAAATCCTTGAACACTTGTATAAAAAGGTTCAAGTTCAAGATGGAATCGCTCAGGGCGGTTATTTCAAGCCTGGAGGAAGGGGATTACATGGTATCACTGGACATCAAGGATGCTTACTTACATGTCCCCATTTACCCTCCTCACCAGGAGTACCTCAGATTTGTGGTACAGGACTGTCATTACCAATTCCAGACGTTGCCGTTTGGTCTGTCCACTGCACCGAGGGTATTTACCAAGGTAATGGCCGAAATGATGATACTCCTTCGGAAAAAGGGAGTTTTAATTATCCCGTACTTGGACGATCTCCTTATAAAGGCGAGGTCCAGGGAACAGTTGTTGGTCGGGGTAGCACTATCTCGGGAGGTGCTACAACAGCACGGTTGGATTCTGAATATTCCAAAGTCACAGCTGGTTCCTACGACACGTCTGCTGTTCCTGGGGATGGTTCTGGACACAGACCAGAAAAGGGTGTTTCTCCCGGAGGAGAAAGCCAAGGAGTTGTCATCTCTAGTCAGAGATCTCTTGAAACCAAAACGGGTGTCGGTGCATCACTGCTGGGAAAAATGGTAGCTTCCTACGAAGCAATTCCATTCGGCAGGTTCCATGCAAGAATCTTTCAGTGGGATCTGTTGGACAAGTGATTCGGATCGCATCTTCAGATGCATCGGCTGATAACCCTGTCTCCAAGGACCAGGGTGTCTCTGCTGTGGTGGCTGCAGAGTGCTCATATTCTGGAGGGCCGCAGGTTCGGCATACAGGACTGGGTCCTGGTGACCATGGATGCCAGCCTTCGAGGCTGGTGGGCAGTCACACAGGGAAGAAACTTCCAAGGGCTATGGTCAAGCCAGGAGATTTCCCTACACATAAATATTCTGGAACTAAGGGCCATTTGCAATGCCCCAAGTCAGGCAAGACCCCTGCTTCAAAACCAGCCGGTACTGATCCAGTCAGACAACATCATGGCGTTCGCCCATGTAAACCGACAGGGCGGCACAAGAAGCAGGATGGCGATGGCAGAAGCCACAAGGATTCTCCGATGGGTGGAAAATCACGAGTTGGCACTGTCAGCAGTGTTCATTGCGGGAGTGGACAACTGGGAAGCAGACTTCCTCAGCAGGCACGACCTCCACCCGGGAGAGTGGGGACTTCATCCAGAAGTCTTCCAGCTGATTGCAAACTATTGGGAACGGCCACAGGTGGACATGGCGTCCCACCTTAATAAAAAGCTAGAAAGATATTGCGCCAGGTCAAGGTACCCTCAGGCGATAGCTGTGGACGCTCTAGTGACACCGTGGGTGTACCAGTCGGTTTATGTGTTCCCTCCTCTTCCTCTCGTACCCAAGGTACTGAGGATAATAAGGAGAAGAGTAAGAACGATACTCATTGTTCCGGATTGGCCAAGAAGAGCTTGGTACCCAGAACTTCAAGAAATGATCTCAGAGGATCCATGGCCTCTGCCGCTCAGACAGGACCTGCTGCAGCAAGGGGCCCTGTCTGTTCCAAGACTTACCGCTGCTGCGTTTGACGGCATGGTGGTTGAACACCGGATCCTAAAGGAAAAGGGCATTCCGGAGGAAGTCATTCCTACGCTGATTAAAGCCAGGAAGGATGTGACCGCAAAACATTATCACCGCATATGGCGAAAATATGTTGCCTGGTGTGAGGCGAGGAAGGCCCCAACGGAGGAATTTCAGCTGGGTCGATTCCTGCACTTCCTACAGTCAGGGGTGACTGGGCCTCAAATTGGCCTCCATTAAGGTTCAGATTTCGGCTCTGTCGATTTTCTTCCAAAAAGAACTGGCTTCACTGCCTGAAGTTCAGACTTTTGTCAAAGGAGTGCTACATATTCAGCCTCCTTTTGTGCCTCCTGTGGCACCTTGGGGTCTCAACGTGGTGTTGGATTTCCTAAAGTCGCATTGGTTTGAGCCACTTAAAACCGTGGAGCTAAAATATTTCACGTGGAAAGTGGTCATGCTGTTGGCCTTGGCTTCGGCCAGGCGTGTGTCAGAATTGGCGGCTTTGTCATGTAAAAGCCCTTATCTGATTTTCCATATGGATAGGGCGGAATTGAGGACTCGTTCCCAATTCCTGCCTAAGATGGTATCAGCTTTTCATTTGAACCAACCTATTGTAGTGCCTGCGGCTACTAAGGACTTGGAGGATTCCAAGTTGCTGGACGTAGTCAGGGCCCTAAATATTTATGTTTCCAGGACAGCTAGTGTCAGAAAAACTGACTCGCTATTTATCCTGTATGCACCCAACAAGCTGGGTGCTCCTGCTTCAAAGCAGACTATTGCTCGCTGGATCTGTAGCACGATTCAGCTCGCACACTCTGCGGCTGGACTACCGCATCCTAGATCAGTGAAAGCCCATTCCACGAGGAAGGTGGGCTCTTCTTGGGCGGCTGCCCGAGGGGTCTCGGCTTTACAATTTTGCCGAGCAGCTACTTTGTCGGGGTCAAACACATTTGCAAAATTCTACAAGTTTGATTCCCTGGCTGAGGAGGACCTAGAGTTCGCTCATTCAGTGCTGCAGAGTCATCCGCACTCTCCCGCCCGTTTGGGAGATTTGGTATAATCCCCATGGTCCTTACGGAGTCCCCAGCATCCACTTAGGACGTTAGAGAAAATAAGATTTTACTCACCGGTAAATCTATTTCTCGTAGTCCGTAGTGGATGCTGGGCGCCCATCCCAAGTGCGGATTGTCTGCAATACTTGTATATAGTTAACTAAAGGGTTATTGTTGAGAGCCATCTGTTGAGAGGCTCAGTTATTATTCATACTGTTAACTGGGTATAGTATCACGAGTTATACGGTGTGGCTGGTATGAGTCTTACCCGGGATTCCAAATCCTTTCCTTATTGTGTTAGCTCTTCCGGGCACAGTTTCCTAACTGAGGTCTGGAGGAGGGGCATAGAGGGAGGAGCCAGTGCACACCAGGTAGTCCTAAATCTTTCTTAGATGTGCCCAGTCTCCTGCGGAGCCGCTATTCCCCATGGTCCTTACGGAGTCCCCACCATCCACTACGGACTACGAGAAATAGATTTACTGGTGAGTAAAATCTTATTTTTCACTTTAATTTTGAGTGTGACTCCAAATCCAGACCTCCATGGGTTAATAAATTTGATTTCCATTGATTTTTGTGATTTTGTTGTCAGCACATTCAACTATGTAAAGAACAAAGTATTTAATAAGAATATTTCTTTCATTCAGATCTAGGATGTTATTTTAGTGTTCCCTTTATTTTTTTGAGCAGTGTATATTTTTATCATCCAATACATGAGTTTCACAGGAGAGAAACTACATGTGTCCTCTGAGTGTGACAAAAGCTTTCCACATAAATCATATCTTCTCAGACATTCCAGTATTCACACAGGAGAGAATCCATTTACATGTTCTGAGTGTTGCAAGTCTTTTACCCGAAAATTAACTCTTAATATTCATCAGAGGAGTTACGCAGGAGAGAAACCATTTAGATCAGGGCTGGCCAAACCGGTCCTCGAGATCTACCAACAGTGCATGTTTTCAAGGCCCCCTGGAGATCTGTAGAATTGTCAGTTAGGAATGAATGCAGCACATCTTAATTAGTAATGACTACACCTGTGCACCAGCTAGGTAATCTGGAAAATGTGAACTGTTGGTAGATCTCGAGGACCGGTTTGGCCAGCCCTGATTTAGATGTTCTGAATGTAGCAAGTGTTTTACCGCCAAGCCACACCTTATTTTATATCAGAGGACTCACACAGGAGTGAAACCATTTAAATGCTCTGAATGTAGCAAATGTTTTTCCCATAAGGCTCCTCTTATTAGACACCAGAGGATTCAAACAGGAGAGAAACCATTTACGTGCTCAAAATGTAGCAAATGTTTTTCCCGTGAGCCTCATCTCTTTAGACATAAGAGGAGTCGCAGGAGAAGAAAAATTTATATTTTCTGAATGTAGAAAGTTTGTAATAGAAAGATGATACTTATCACACAAGGAGTCTTTCTTAAATACTGAATATTTTATTTTTCAGAAGTTGGTTAACTTGTATCATGACAATATGTATTCCAGGGAAGCGATATTTATTTTCTGAATGTGGCAAGTGTTTTATATAAATCAGTTTTGATAAAGGGCCTAATTCAGACCTCATCACAGCAACAAATGTGTTCTTTAATGGGCAAAACCATGTGCAGTGCAGGTGGGGCAGATATAACGTGCAGAGAGTGTTAGATTATTTTGTTTTTGTGCAGGGTAAATACTGGCTGCTTTATTTTCTCTAATGTCCTAGGGGATACTGGGATGGATTAGTACGATGGGGTATAGATCGGGTCCATCGGAGCCTGGCACTTAAGAAATCATTAGTGTGTGCTTGCTCCTCCACCTATGCCCCTTCTGCAGACTCTGTTTCGAAATATGTGCCCAAGGAGCAGGGTGCATTCCTTTTTTTTTTTTTTTGCAGTCAGCACTGGCTTGCACTAGTCTGCCTGCATTGTAGGAGGATGGGGGGTCTAGGGGAACGGACCGAAGCAACCAACCAACCTCTTATAGTGTTAATGGTTTGTATCCCCGCTGACAGGACATTAAGCTCCTGAGGTGCTGTTTTACTTGCCACCAGGGTGAGCGCATGCCACCACCCCTAACAGGCGGCGAAGATGTGGTGCGGTGAGTACAGACACCTGGGGTCCCCGGTGTAAATGGCGGCATACAGGCAAGCGGGCACTTGGCTGCGGGCTGTGGTGCCTGCTGAGACACCCACACTGATGCTGACAGTTTTTTTTTTTTTTTACATTTCCTTTTTACACTATATTTAAGCCAGCATAAACACTTAGAGATCATGTGCTATTGAGGTGGCGGGGCTTCCCGGAAAGCAGGACCAGCAGCTGAAAGGCGCCATTTCCCGCTGTGGCTGACTGCCAGGCTGCATGTAAGACCTGCTCTTCCTCAAAACCTGCTGAATCACCAATTGTACTGGTAGCAGGTTTGTTGTTTTTTTAGAGAGGGGGGGAGCATTTAGGTTAGTTTACACATTCTGCCTTGCTAAGGCTCTGTAATTATACCCACCAGAGCACTGCTTTGACTGAGGTATTGTGTGCTGGTCTCATTCCTCTCTGTGTCACTCCATCGGTTTGTCTGGGGTTTACTGTGGCGTTCACTTTCCTGTGTTTTCACTGAACTGTTATTTCACTGAGCTCTGTGTTTCTGCTAAATCAATGTCTGGGAAGAAGGATGTGTATCCCTCATGCAACACTAAGTTTTCCCCTTCTCCAGGTAGTTCTTTCCTATGTACCCAGTGTTCTCTACCTCCACAGGGTAGTAGTGTTCAGGATCCAGAGTGGTTAGAATACTTTAAAGGAATGATTACTGAAATAGAGTTGGTTACTGAGGAAAGGAAAGTATGGGTCCCCCCGTTTGTGGATACGTCAGTGTCCAGGCTGTCGCATAGGATTGTGCTGCTTGTGACTGGGGCTATCTCAAAGACCCGGGTCATCGTAAAATTGAGACAACACTCAAATCAATTTATTCAACAGTAGGCGTAGAAATAGGACTCATCAATGCCCATGCCACAGCAATGGTGGTCTTGGCTCGCAGAGCTCTGTGGCCTTGATGGTCAGTGGATGCTGATTCCAAGAAAGGCATGGAACATCTTCCTTTTACAGGGTTTGCCTTGTTTGGGGAAGAACTGAACAGGTGTATTTCTCAAGAAACGGTGGGTAAGTCTACTTATCTGCCATCAGCTGCACCTCCTGCTAGACGTCCCTATCCTAGGCCCTCGCTGCAGTCTTTCGTCTGTCCAGATTT